>NC_056750.1:190601730-190704230 GCF_019279795.1 Protopterus annectens | reverse complement strand
AAATTATCATCAAGCACTAATGTTAACTCATACATAATATCAACTAGATAAATATCAATAGCCCAACGTTCAACAGTATGTCCCTGAGTTAAAGCCATCAACTACAACTAGTGCTATTTCTAAGACAGATAGTGCAGGTCATGTATATTTTATTGCCAATCTGGACCAATAATGTGATTAAGTAATTACTCCAGTTATTTGCAAAGGATATACTATACAATATCTGTATGATGTAAAAACAAAAATCTCTTTAACTTGAAGTACAAAATGAACTGAATGAATATTTCACTATTATTGTTGTGAAATCTTTATTTTTAAAAATATCTAGTTTGTCATATGTGATGTATTCACATACACGCCAGAAGCAGAACAGTTTAAAAGTAGTTTTGTGTGTAATAATAATCTTTGCACATCACATGAGACTGACAGGTTATGCTCTGCAAGCAGTGTTATTTCAATCAGTTAAATATTTCACATGGATTGTGAGGATGTTTCACCATTGCAAGATAGTGGCTCTCAGCATTATTATATGCCAGGAGTAGTGGATGATAGCTATCCATGGGAGTTAAGTCAAAAAGTAAGCCATTACTAATTACTGAAGGCTACCTTTATGTACTCAAACAACAAAGGGATACAAAAAGTGTCATTCATCTCTTTCTCTCTCCCTCACATAGATGAAAAGCCAATGGGGTATTTTGTTTAGATGCTTTAATACACAGAAACACATCAGGATAGCAGTTATTCTGTATCTAAAATACCTAAATGTTATAAGAAACAGAATAAGCAGCTAAATTTTACAAGAATAAGCTTTTATTTAGGCAAAAAATTTAAGTTCTATCCTTTGTACTACATCAGGATGGATAGCAGCATCATAAAATACGAATGAACTGATTAACAGGCAGACCTTACATACATACATACATGCTTACCAACAGCTTACTACAAAATGGCAGTCTACCTTGCACGTGCTCAGTATTTATACACTTGTGCAAGCCCTTGGATAGCTTCTTAAAAGTACATACACACACATTGATCTATATCCTCCCTCTTACAAAGATTGCTCTTTGTAAAAACAATATCAGAGTTAGACATGCATTACTATAGACATTAGAAACAAAACACAATGTTCATGTCCAAGTTGCTTCATATCTGTTGCAGGGTTTAGAGATGCAGCCATATCTCGTAACATAACAATCTGGACTAAATTTAGCAACAGGGGCAGTCCTCAGTGCACAATTCATATCAGTAACTTCTGGATTCGTCACAGGAATGGGAATGTCTTCTGCAACTTCCTATGGAACTGGAGCACCGGACAACTCACACTGAGATAAAGAGTCTTTCTCACAGGCTATATTATGTGGTATAGACTCAGACACCAGTCTCAAGCTTTTCTGATTCTGCCTAAAGACTGGTCCTTGTGATTCCACAATGCATGATCTTGGCTCAGGACTACTCATGACATGAGCAAAGTCCCATTCTTCAGCAAATCTTTTGAACTGTTGGCTTATAAATTGCCTGCTATTGTCACAAATAACTTTGTGTGGACTGCAAAATGATGTTTCATCTCAGCAATGACAGTACTGGATACTAGATTAGGAATTTGGTCAGTCGCGAACCAGTTGGAGTAAGAGTCTACTAACACCAAATAATCTTGACCATTCCACTCAAAAATGTCAGTGGCTACTGTCAACCAAGGTAGTTCAGGAATCTAGTTTAGATGAAGTGCTCCCTTCTGTTGATATGTTTTGTACTATTGCACACTGAAAAAAATGAAAGTGGTCTCTCAATGTCTTGTGATATAGAATGCCAAAATACTAGCCCTTCTGCCCTTCTTTTGGCACAGTTGGTTCCTAGATGACCACAATGCAATATAGTAATGTATTCTTGTTGCAAGGACTTTGGAACAATTACTTTTGGACCTTTCATAATGATACCAATGTCAGACAAAATCTCATCCCTGTATGTACAATAAGGAGCACTTCTTGAAGTAAACTCAATTGCTTTGATGAGCATCCTTGATTGATAAAATGGTTGACCCTTTATAAGACTGGATCTGTGTCTGGGTGATCTCTCAGCTCATCAATATGTGTGGAAGACATTTAAAGATATACCAAATCTAAAAAGTTGTCTATATGAATTTATATATAATAGTTGTGAAAAGAAAAATTCCATTTCAAATCTATACAAAGAGTTAATAACATATAAAACAATTCCCAAACCATCATACTGGCAGTTCTTAATAAAAGGCCAGTCATTACAGTTAACAGAAGAAATTAAATCTAACATCTTACTATCATTTAATCACACCTCTAACACACAGTACTGGAAAGTATTTAATTGGAAATACTTGCGCAGACCATTTTTAACACCAGATAGAATTAAGAAGATCAGTTCTACTATAAATGTTTTTTGCTGGAGGTGTGAACAGTCAAATAAAGCAGACTGGAATCATATTTTTTATGAATGTAGTAAAATTAAATCATATTGGAATGGAATTAATCATTTTTACAAGCTTTATTTAATGAATCTTTTACCTTAACTAAAGCATTGCTTATATTAAATGTAAATGAAGGTCCCTACCTGAATAAGACAAATATGTATTTGTTATGAACAATACTTCCTATATCTAGAAAATGCATAACCAGAGGGTGGAATTCAAATATATCACCGACCTTGGAAGAATTCTACACTTTACTGAGGACAACTGCATAGATGGAAATAAAAATCAAAGAACTATGAATCTATCCCAGGCCATTGGTAAATAATCCATGGAAAAAAGTTATATCTTTGTTGGACACTCTGCAATAATTAATATTGTCACTCTGATAACTGATCTGTCAATTCTATATTTGCTAATATACATTGAATATAGTTGAAAGTCAGGCTAATGTAAATATCATATATAGTTGTTTAAAATGATACTTAAAAATATTATGAACATTTTATATTTAATTGAAAATAAAAATTATTTGAGTAAAAAAAAAATAAGATGTGTGGAAGAAAGGTTTCTCACTTCCATGACTTCAGAATCAAGGTTCTCATTCTCATGCTGTTTTGTGGTGTTTCTGGGTGATCTGGATAATGTATCAGCAAGTTAAAGAAATTTGCCTTTCTTGTAGACAAGATTGAAATTATACTTTTGGAATCTCAGCATCATGCATTGCAGTCGGGCAGGAGCTGAATGTATAGGCCTTCTCAAGACAGTGACAAGGGGTTGGTGGTCTGTTTCAATCTGGATAGGGCTACCATAAACATAATCATGGAACTTTGAACATGCAAACACAATTGTCAAATGCTCTTTCTCAATCTAGTCATACTGCATCTCAGTTTGGGTAAGAGTTCTCTAGGCATAGGCAACAGGTTGATCCTCTTGTAGAATGACTGCACCAAGATCAAATTTCGAAGCATCACAGGAAAGTGTAACTGACTTGTGAATATCATAGTATCTGAGGCTTGGTGGCCTAGCAATTCTCTGTTTCAGGACATCAAATGCTCTCTGGTGTTGGTCTAATCAAGTCCATGATACATCTTTATGTGCCAGCACTCTAAGTGGTGCTGATAGTTGGCTCATGTCTGGAATTAAATTGCATAGGTAGTTGAACATGCCAAGAAAACATTGCAGGGCTTGAACATTGGAGCTGGCATCTTGAGAATGTCTGTTGTCATTGAAGGGTCTGGTCATAGGCCTGAAGTGGTAAATAAATGACCAACATAAGTAACTTCTTGTAGCCTGAATTTGCATTTCTGTGGATTGATCTTAAGATTCACTTTTTATGCCCTTTCTAGAACTTTTCTGAGGTATTTATCATACTCTGATTCATCATGACCTCATACTAGTATGTCTTCTACTATAATAGCACAAGGATACCCAGAAAAAATTTGCTCCATTGCACACTGAAAAACATCACTTGCAGAATTTACCCCAAATGGCATTCTCAAAATCTGTACCTACCAAATGGAGTACTGAATGTAGTGAGCAATGATGATCATTTTGTCTAGCTGAATTTGCCAAAATGAACTTTGCATCTAAGAGAGAAAAACAGTGGCATTTGGCATCAAGGCTGGAACTTCTTTGATTGCACATTGGATGATGGGGTCTTTTTAATGCTTTGCTCAAATTTCATGTGTCTATACATATTCTGATGTCATCTGAGCTTTTCTTATGAGCAGCCACCTTGGAAGATACCCATTCAGTTAGAGCTGCAACTGGACAAATCACACCTTGTTGCACTGTTTTATCTAAATCAGCTTTGACTCTGTCCTGCATAGCTACTGGAACATTTCAGGCTGGCCTGATAACTGGACTGACCTCTGGGTCTAACATTATGGAATACACAACTGGAACATTCCCAAATTTGTCTTCAAAGAGATCAGCATAGGTAGAAAAAATGTACTGGGCAAAATTAGAGTAGTGGTCTTTCAAGCTAACTTGATGGACTTCCTTATTAAATGAAAATACTCCCATTTTCAAACTGTCTCTGAGCCCTAATAATGACTGGACGTCCATCTTGACCACATAAAATAAAAAGTCATAGCTTCTTCCAGCAGAGTAACATGAAAGCACTACTGAGCCTTCAGTTTGAATTTCTTCACCTCCATAAGCAACAAGCTTTGCACACCTTGGCAAATCAAGCCTTTCACTATGACACACTCTTACAAATGCTTCTGCTGACATAACAATGCACTTGGAGCCTGTATCATCTTTGAGTTCTATGGGGTTTGCCATTTATCTGGACAGTACAAAATACTTCATTCTTTGCCCTTAAATCTACTGCATTCACTGTTTCATGAAGCACTGACATACCATCAACATAAGGAGTGGAGTTTTCTAATTGATCAACTTGCTTCTTAAAATGTTCCCTTTTAATAAAAAGAATGTGGGCCTTTTGATTTACAAAACCTTTTGAAATTATTCCATTTATTGCATTTGTGGCATTGCTGACCAAAAGCTAAACATTTTTTTTCCTTTTAGATTCATGACTTCCACCACAATTATGGCAGTTGGTAATGAAAGTAGGTTGAGGCCCATGCTTTGAGTTTGCTGACTCACTCTTATGCTTCACTGAGACTGTGCGAACTGTGGAATTTGTTGGAAAAGTCTGGGGTTTACTAGTGAGTGCTGCAGGGGCTACAGTTGCTGCTGTGTGCTTGGGTCTGTTTCTTTTAATAACATGCTGTGTACTATCAACATGAGCTTTATCACTGTGCCTTCTAGAGCTGCTCTCATTTGTAAGCATATTTGTATGCTTTTCTGTGAGCTCATATATCTGACAAATCTTAATGGTCTTATTCAAAGTTAAATCACAATCACGAAGCAAGATCTTTCTCCACAGCATCATCTTTTATACCACACACAAGTCTGTCTTTTATCAACTCATCCCTTAAATCACCACATCTGCATGTTTTAGCTTTGTTTCTGAGGTCAGCTTTATATGCTGCAAAAGTTTCAGCAGGATTTTGATCTCTTGTGTAAAATAAGTGCCTTTCCATTGTGACATTCATCTGGGGGTTACACATTTCTCTAAATTTACATTTTAAGCAATCAGGGTATTCCCTTGGCTCATCTTGTACAATAATATGAGGGTTTCCCCCTCTCCTGCATAGATAGCAGGTGCATACACACATGAACATTCCCTTTCTATGGCTTCTGACCCAGTTAAATTAAGCAGAATAAATGCCTTTGTACAGTCATCTTTATCAGAAAATGCAGCCTGTATGAAAATGTCATACTCTTGCTCAAACACTCTCCAGTTCTAAGCAATATTACTGTCAAACACAAGTGCACTGGGTTTTCAAAATCCATCTGCCATGCCCACAAAATATACATAAACAGACTGAAAATATGTATGAATAAACCATTCTGTGAGCTTGTAACAACATTCAAATGCACAAGAAACTCTTTGAAATACTGTACTTTACAAAATATGCTCTGCGATGGCTGTATTCTGTGAGATATGCCCTGTAATGGCTGTACTTTTGCAAAATAGCTTTACTGTAACACTGAACAAACATGCAAACACTTTATACACTTCTGATAACTCGAATATCTTTGCTTAATATGAAAAATACATGCTTTGTGAAAATGCAGTCATTTCCCCTTATTTTATTCATTTTATGCAGTTTGGACTTTATTTCAAACATTTTCTGTTGTAATTCAAATATTTTATCAGTATCACACATATCACTTTATGCAAATATCATTTAGAATGTTCTGTATGCCACATTTCATATTTTACGAAAAAGAAATAGTGATGAGCATGTTTTAATATCTGAAATTTGTTTCTGACCTGTTTTGAGAAGTATGCACATTTTAGAGTTGATTCACTCTTTTATATTCCACCAGTTCCTAGCGAGTGCTCTAAGATGTTTTAGCCATGCCACTTCTAACTTCATGCCCTTTAGATATCCCGCTTCTGACACCATGTCACTCGTCTCTCACATAGATGACAAGTCAGCAGGGTATTTCATTTAGATGCTTTAATACATAGAAATGTATCAGGATGGATAACAGCATCATAAAATACAAATAAACTAGCTAACAGACAGACCTTACATACATAAATGCTTACATCTGAATGGCTTACTACAAAATGGCAGTCTGTCTGCACGTGCTCAGTATTTACTCACTTGTGCAAGGCCTTGGATAACTTCTTAAAGGTACACACACACACACTGATCTACACAAAAACTGAATGTAAAAGGTAGAGGTAAAGCAGTCACAACACCTAGCCAAATGGGGGAACTTTTGACAAATACAATTATGCATCATCTTCTTGCTGATGCAGGAGACACAAAAAAAAAAAAAAACATCTTCTAGTTTTAGAACTAAGGCTGAACTATGCCATGATCCACCAGCAGACTGCATGGAAAGGGTATTGTCTAATTTTGCCTGTTAAGTTACCAAATAGAAAAACATTAGCAACGGCAGTCAGGAGAATTAGGAAGTGTAAATTAAATTCTGCCTGTAGAACTCCACTGTAGTTGGATGTTCTGAATTGTAACTAAGGAAGGGTATATTGCTTACTAAAAGTGAATTAGATTAATGTCACAAATCAATGTAGTCCTCATGACTATGGCATCAAAGGTTGAATTTCTGTGATCATATACATTTTGGATTGCAGATGGAATATACATGTCAAAAAATAGACCTTGCTCTCAATTATACTCAATACATGGGTATGGAAAAGTGGTTAGGATACCTTCTATACATCCACCGTTTCAGTAAAAAAATCAAAGAAAGCTTATAATATCATTTGGATGGCTATCATGAAACTATGAGAAGCGAATGCATCATATTCCACACCAAATTATACCCTCTGTGACTATGACCCAGTAGCTATAAAAAGCATTTCCTCAAATGTTAGTGGTGTGCTAGTTAAGGGCTGCAGTTTCACATTGTTCAGAGTTTATGGTGGAAACTTCAAAACCTAGGGCTTGCAAAGAGGTATGGAACTGATCAGTCATTTCACCATTTGTGCAGAATATAAATGTATATACCTTTTCTTGGCATTACAGAAGCTTCTGAAGTATGTTGCAAATTGTGCCAATCCTGCTCAAATGAAGACTTAACATTCATAAAATACATAGAACACATGTATGTCCTAGGAAGATTAAGGAAATTCAGTACAAGAACAAGTACTTCTGTGCATTTCACACCTGTTTTCCCCTTCCTTTTGTAGAATATCTGATTTGGTAATAAAGGTTTTCCAAAAACATAAAATGCCATGGAAGGGGTAGCACAGACGTTTTTGGACACTTTTAGAAAAAGATGGACTTAAGATCACTGATAAACATCATTCAAAGGGAGCAGGATAAGTACTTCCAAGACACATATTGTGCACTAACATGAATGAGACAAGTAGTTGCAGGAGATGAAACAAACATACAGAGCATGTTACTTACATCCTCAAAAACAAAGATGAGCATGATTCAGTGCAACTTGTGTCTGCACTAGTAGTGCATGTGTGAATTAGTGCTCACACTTCATTAATAGGATTAATACACTGATGTAACAATGTCAGTGGAATGACAGTTGTGCCATCTTAATGTTAAATGGCATAAGCCACTACTGGAGATCATTTTTCAGTATTGAATACTTGACTTACTCAAATGACTAACGTGGCATTTAGACAATGCATACATCATAAGTTGCTTGAGCTGGAAAAAAAAGAAAGAACACAGAAAGTAATTCTGATAGTTGTCAATATTTTGTAATGTATGCCATCTCCATAGCATTTTTTACAGTTTGCTACTTCAAAGTACTGATTATATTACATTATCACTATTATGAAAATGAATTCCTAACATGAATATGCTGCATCACTTAACACATGCATTTACTATTTCATCCATGCAACACTTCATTTCATTGTGTACCACTGCAACAATAGCAACAGCACTATTTGTAAGTGTACATTCGCCGTAAATTGAGTTTGTTAAAACATATTAATGTGGCTGATTTTTTTAAACGTGTATGCCGCCATGTTTTTTGCTTTAATTTACTGTGTTAAATGAGTAACTATGGCAATTTAATAATATCATATTTGTGTTACATGTATAATTAACTTCATTGAACAGTCAATGTATTACACAAATTTCATTTAAAATCTACTGACAATTAATTATAACATACTTCTCTATTCCTTTACAGGGAGGCAACTGCATGATCTATTGATATCTATATCTATATATCTATAGCTCTCTCTCTCTCTCTCTCTACACACACATACATATATATATATATATATATATATATATATATATATATATATATATGTATATATATATATATATATATATATATATATATATATACGGTTCCCCTTCACAAGATCGAATGGAATGGATGGAAGCTCGAAATTCATAATCTCGAGACCAGAATCTCGAACTTCCATTCACTCGAAATTGTGATTGGGAGCCTTAGGTTTAAAAAACTAAAAAGTTAACTTACCTTATTGCAGGGGGCCAGGTCCCCCTGTACCCTAGCAGTTTAAATGTTCATGTTCTGTCACCGCACTATAGCGGAGGAATGGAAAATCTTCCATTTTGCGCTTACGCGTATAGCGCGGAATGGGAGATTTCCCTTTCCTTCACTATAGTGCGATCTCAGAGAAGGTATATTTAAGTAGGGGGGTTGTGGGATGTAGGAGGGCAAAGCCCCCCTGCGAAAACATTTGAAAGGTGTTAATTTTTTTTTTGTCCCTTTCATATGTTCGAGTTTTCCTAAAATCGAGATTCTGGTTTCGAGTTTATGACTTTCGAGTTTAGAGAAATTTATTCATATGAAGGGGAAATATATATATATATATATATATATATGTATTTTTGTGTACAAAGGAGTAACTTCCTGTGAAGGCAACATATATACAACACTATTTATCGAAAGCCCACTTTTTCTAACAGTTTTCTGGATTATGAGAGCTGCTACCCAGAGCACCAGAAGACTCATAGCAAGCACTAATTAACCCTAGCACTAGACCCCCCCCATACTGTCCAGAAGGACAAGGCTCTCTATTTGTCCCGACCAGCCAATCAGAAAATTAGCTTACTCTACCTATTCAGGCATGTCCAAAGAGCAGATTCCAGTGTACTCTCCAGTCCAACTGGTGAATGTGGGCATTTTGAGGCAATGTTACAACTGCTTCATGTACACAGACAACCCTCTCCTCCTACCACCAAACACTAATATATGTGAGAGATGCAATTATACAGCCAAACTGGAGGCAGAGCTCTCTCAACCCAAGACTGGAACTGACAGTCAAGAGGAGAAGGGTAATATTTGCAACACACCACCAGTCTCACATAGACCTAATAAACCAACACCGGCAAATAACACCCATGAATACATGAAAACATTCTCAGAGGCTCTAAATAAAAATCTGCAAAAGCAACAGAGACCTCCAAAGGAGACATCCAAGCAATTTCCACACCCCATCACCAACCATGAAACACATACTTCACACAATCAGTGTGCCACGCAATTACAGCCCTTAATGCAAAATAACATACCCAACACACTAGTAATAGACAACTCTATAGTCAGGCACACTGATGTCCCACTAACTAGGCTGGACAAGGAGAAGGTTACAGTTAGCTGCCTGTCGGGTGCCAGGATCCACCACATAACACAAGCATTCAGCTCACTTCAGAGCAAGTACAAATACAACTCTGTCATTGCCCATGTTGGTTTGAATGACCTGAGATGTACCTACCTGGACTACATGAAAAGAGACATGGAAGAGCTCTCTGATCATGTAGCCCAGGCCGGTATAACCCTGATCCTGAGTAGCATCCTGCCTTCACCAAGAATGATGCCACAGTATAAAGAAAAAATGATCAATTTCAACAATCCACACTCAAGCTAAATGCCAAAAAGTGCATAGTCATCCCCTTTGGAAAAAACAAAGTACCTGCGGGCTACCACATAGGTGGTAGTCCACTAAATACAGAAAATGTAATAAGGGATCTGGGGACCCAAGTAGATAGTAATCTCTCCTTTGATAATCATATTGCCAAGATGGTTAGAAAATCCTTCTATGTGGCCCACCTAATCACAAAAGGGTTCACATCTAGAACAAAAGAGGTTATTGTGCCTCTCTACTCATCACTCATTAGACCCATCATAGAATACAACGCCCTATTTGGGATGTACCTGACAAGACACCTGCAACAGCTGGAAAGACCACAAAAGTACCTCACCAAGAGGATTACTGGCCTCAAACAGATGCCCTATGCAGCCCGACTCAAGAAACTCCAGCTGTACTTGGTTGCATACCGCTTACTCAGCGTTGATCTCTGCCTGACATACAAGGCCATGTCCAATCCAGAATTGATGGACATACTCCACCTAAAAAAAATCCCGGAAAGCCACATGCTCTAAAGATATAAACCTCACCACAATGATAAATAGGACATGCTGGAGGGATAGATTCCTATCCCAGAGAATCCCCATGCTTTGGAACAGGATTCCAGTATACATCAGGCAGAGCCCCTCACTAACACTCTTCAAGAGAAACCTTGGCGGGTGGATGGGAAACAGAAAATTTACCCCGGGGATCACTGCAGTGACTCTGCTGGACAGTGGCACAGGGAACTGATGGCTCAGCTGGACAGAGGCACAGGGAACTAATCTAAGGGGGTGGTGAAAGCCAACAGATTCTGGCTAGGCTTATAAATGCCCTTGGGCAGATAGCCTAGTACTTACTTATGAACCTATGAACCTATGGGGATAATAAAGGGTCAACTAGTTTGACTTACCAGGATGGAGACAGATGATGAGACCTTTAAAATAGAAGCAGGTCAACTTATTGACATGTTAATTTCCAGAGGTTATCCCCCAATATAATACAGGGTACTTACACCAAAGTTGAACATAAAAGAGCTATTGGTCAATATGTCCCCTTAATATCTAGCAATAATGATGGAAAGGTGAGTTTTTCATGTCCTGGTGGCAACAACTGTGATGAATTTACCCATATCTTTGTTACCACCTACACTATTGATTGTTCCCATATATGTAACATTCTGAGAAAGAATTGGAATATTTTTTCTTGTTTTGATGGTTACTTGGATACCATTGGAACTACTCCTAGGATTGTGTTTAAGAGAGGGAGATCTCTTAAAAATTTCTTGGAATCCAATAAGGATGACCAGATGTTTCCCACTAATAGGATGTTTGGGACACACAAATGTGGATTTTGTACATAATGTCCTTTTATTAAGGTAAAGGATGTAATTATTGTGAACAAAATGCAAATTCGCACCAAGTTTTTTTGTAACTGTAAATCTGTGGGAATCAGTTATTTGGCTCAATGTTCTCAGTGTCCCTGTTTTTATGTTGGCAAGACCCAAAGAAAATTCAGAGAAAGAATATATGAACATGTCTTGGACATTATAAAAGGGAATCTTAGAAACGCCCTGGCCAAGCATGTGTTAAACCATCCTGAGCATAGTTCTGGTTTTCTTGGGTTAGATATAGTTAGAAAAAATATAAGAGAGTCCCTTAGAATGAGCTCATTGAATTAAGGGAACTCAAGTGGCAAATTAGGCTAAATGCCTATAACTACCCTGGCCTAAATGAGAATATGTACATTTCCAGTATTTTGAAATTGCATTGTTATTCTATATAGTATATATGTTTTTTATTGTGTGATTATTTGAACATGTTTTTTAATTTGGCACAGTATGTATTGCTTGCATAATTATGTTTTGTCCAGTTTTGATTGGTTATGTTGGTCATGTGTTCATGTGTTGGAGGGATACTTAAATGGTGTTACTTTACTTGTCAAGTGTTTCTGAAGAAGTCTGTCAAACATTCGGATCAAAGCACTTAAACAAGAAACTTTTGAGTCTTCTAGCTGCTTCTGTGGTTATCTGTATCCAGCTTGTTGCTTATCTATTAATATCTATAGCTTCTTCTTCTGGCTTTTCCCAGTTAGGGGTCACCAGAGCGGATAATCTGTCAGCTCATGATTGGCAGTGGAGTTTTATGGTGTTGACTTGCCAGCCCAGCACCCAACCTTCCACAGAAGGCGCACACACGCACAGACTCACACCTAGGGCCAATTTAGAGTATCCAATCTACCTACTGCATGTCTTTGGGATGTGGGAGGAAACCAGAGCACCCAGAGGAAACCCACACAACCACAGGGAGGACATGCAGACTCCGCACAGAAGGCACCCCAGCCGAGAATCGAACTGGAGAACCTCTTGTTGTGAGGCGACAATGCTAACCGCTGCACCACCGTGTCCACCCCTATTAATATCTATAGCTATATATCTATATATATATATATATATATATATATATATATATATATATATATATGTCTATATATATATATATATATATATATATATATATATATCTATAGCTATATATCTATATATATATATATATATATATATATATATATATATTTTTTTTTTTTATATATGTTTGTGTACAAGCGAGTAACTTAGTAACTTCCTGGGAACAAGTTATATAGGTTGGACTTCTAACAGCAGAGGCTGCCATAGGCTACAGATAAAAGTATACTTAATTCTATCATTACCTAGCACATTTAATTACACTATATCAAACAAATCACCAATAGATATTTAATCCATTTACTAATGGCTATAAAAATTGTCAGTTCACTGTATGTGTAACAATTAAATGTGGTAATGTTTTGCAACTGTGATACTTTCTAAAATGTACTAACATAGTACAAGTGGAATATAGCACCATGTAAATTGACATGTTTTGATTTACTGAATGCTGGTTGATGGCTTTGACGCAGGGACATATTGTTTGAATATTTGGTTGTCAATATTTATCTAGTCTATATGTGTCAACATTAGTGCATTATCTGACAGTGAATGTGTATCTGTTGAAGAACTGAACATTCCAACCACGACTCTTTCAAAAATAACTCCTATATATGTCAACCATGGCACTGTTGATACATTTCTGCATCAGGCCTAAACTTTCACCATTAATAATTATGTTTTTAAAAACACTACTTCATATCCTTTATCACGTAGAACAATGTATCACCACTTTTCTAAGAGCTAGCTGCTTTACTGTATGGCGACTACATCATTTTTTTATTAGTAGCTTCATATTACGGGTGATCGATAGTGAATATGAATGCTGTTTAAAAATATAAGTCATATTTCAAGGGCATGTTTTACCTCAGATAAATGAATCTTTCTCAGTTTCATCATTCCCTCAGAATACGTTATTTTTGGATAAATGTGTTTCCATGTTTTCACTTAATTATAACATTTATAAAAAATAAGTCACTTGAATTTCATATTAGGATGTAACCAGATGGCAGCACCTTATACCTGTCATTTCTTTTCTGTGAAGAAAACAGCCTATTTTTCAACTTAAAATCAATAAGTAAACAGGTCCTTTGTGAGCCTGTTAAGATAAAGAAAGGCAATAGAATGTCAACATCTGGACTTCAGTTTCGAATCTTATTTTACTGTAGGAACATCTCCCACAGAAACAGAAATGCAACAACTTTTAATAATATAACTATTTTTGGATAATATTTATATGCTACAGACCTTAGTAACTCAACAAGAAAGCATCTGTTTCAAGTCCTTCATGACAAACATTGTGCACGAATACCTGAAGAGCACTAAGATATGTGACTTTACAGAACTGACTGATGATCTGTAGAGAATTAGCAGCTAAGCTTTCCAGCCATTCTGCTTCTCTAACTGCCTTAGCAACCAGCATCAACATCACTAATGGTAGAAGGCAACATTATAGCACCACTGATGAATGCTGTTTCCAGCATGGATAATGCTAGATGGGAAAGTTACAATTAACAGTGTACACTTTTATCTAACATAAAAGCAAACTCTGACATTTCAAAAATGGAGCATGAAGATAAAATAGTCAGAATTTATAGCATTTTCTGAAGATTTTAGAGGCATACTATTACACCATGCATCTTTATCTCTTAATGAATTATTATACGCATATTGTAAGTTACTGGTGAAGAAGCCAGTGTTCTATGTGCCTCCATTGTCTGCAAATTTGTGACACTGACCTTTTTTCCCCCAAAACCTTTTTTTATTGGATAAGTTTAACAGGTTGGCAGAGAACAATGAAAAACAAGTTATAAATGTTAAAGTAACATGCCTCTGCCTACTAAATTAAAGAACCTAAAGGTAAACACTAGCAATATATACTACCTACATATCCAGTTCCAAAATTACTAAATAATAAACATTCATTTACAAACCTCTTTTAATACCATTTTAATAAAATTAATGAATAGAGCCAAGCAATCAGCTTATTACCATTTTAAAATAAAGGCAGCTTGAATATTACTATGACTTTCGGGAAAGTAGTTTCAATTATAATCATAATTCAGTGGCTGTTAGGACTTGATAACCTACAATGTTTATGGGAAAACATGGATCTATAGAAATTATTTTTTTAAACTTTTCTGAGAGAAATTCACATTGAAACAATGTTGGGATCCATGTGAAAAAATAATTTGTGAGAATATGGTGGTTTTGTTTTTCTGAAAACTGTTGTTTAAAATCTTTTAAATACTCCAAAAAGATATTTTAAATTCTAATTTTAAAACATAAGTTATATTTTATAATCAGGACTGTCTGCTTAATCAGACAAAAAGAGAAAAAAAAAAGCTCAAAGAGAGAGAGAAATGTTTTACCGTGACTCTTGTGGTCAACAGCTTTTATGGGTGTTTCCAGTTTCTTTTTATGAAACTGAAATTTAAATAGTGCATTACTGTAGAATAGTGCTGCTCATTGGTATTCAGTTGTATTGCAAAAAAAATAATATATATGTGTGTGTGTATATTTATATATATATATATATATATATATATATATATATATATATATATATATATATTTATATATATCAGAGCCCTTCATTTGTTTGAACTTTCATATGTTCGAAACTCATATGGCCGACACCATATGAGCGAACGTTTGAAAGGCAGACAAATTTCAGCCGAGATCCCGCTACAGTGCAGGACTGGGAGATTCCCCTTTCCTGCACTGTAGTGGGATCTCAGAGTGAGAATAAGTAGCAGGGGGTGTGGGTGATGCAGGGGGGGCTTGCTCCCCTGCATAACACAGTTTTACTGTGTTTACAGGTAGGTAAATGTGCTATTTCAGGATGTTGGTCTTTCGGAATGTCAATCATATGGTGTCGGCCATGTGAAAGTCGACATTCTGAATGGTTGACATTCTGAAGTAGACCCATATATCTATATATGTATCTATATATATATATATATATATATATATATATATATATATATATATATATATACATATCACAGGGAACTTGAGGTCATTGCGGCTTGTTCTAGAGCAATCTTGGTTTCTTGATGTTAATGATACAAAACTGCCACAAACTGCCATTGATGGCATTTACCAGTTAATATTTTCAGTTCTGTTGAGGATTGTTTATTTTTACTCAGTTGTTGTGTCTTTCGGCTTTTCCCGGTTAGGGGTCGCCACAGCGGAACTCCGGTCTGCTAATGATTGGCAGTAGATTTTTTATGTGCCGAATTGCCGGCCCTGACGCACAACCTTCAACAAAGGTATGCCCATTCACGCATGTCTCCACACAGAAGACGCTCTAGCTGAAAATCGAACAGGACAACGTCTTACTGTGAGGCGACAATGCTACAGCAGTAGTTATCATAAATGGCCTACTCTAAGGTCATGGCTATTAACATAACAAAAACAGTTGCCACTGAGAAGAAACTGTCTTAAATATTCTGATTAAGAGAGAATGAAAAAGTATAGATCTGGATTTTTAAACTCTAAATATTCCAACAAGTAGTGTTATATGAAATTTTTATGGAACCATTTATGCATATTTCAGCACTTCAGGTTGAAATGAGACCTTTTTCATTGAAAAGGATTAGCCTGAGCTCTTGGGTCCAGCCTAACAAATTAGGTGAATCAGAGGTAGACACAGAAGGCTGTTTATGTCTCAAAGACAGGAGTTGCTAAAACAAGCTATGCTTACATTTATTTACCTTTCTATGCATATATGTCTGAATGACGGATCATTTTCAGGTTAAGAATGGATAATATATACGTATGTGCATTGAAATCAACATCAGTACAGAAACTAATAACAAAACACAGACATAGGAAGTTATAATACTATTATGCAGCCATTGTCAGATAACTCTGTGTACAATGTCCATCTCATGATTATGTAAAGAACAAAATAAGGCTTATGAGAATATACATCATGCAATACGTGTATAATTTACAGATCTACTGTGGAAGTTAAACAAAAGGGTGAATAGAGATAGTATAAAGGACAAGAAGAACATCAATGATGGAAGTGATGATAAGAACAGAACCAGTTGAGGGTACTAAGACATGGAGTACGAGTATACAAAAGAAATGGTCTCACCTATATGTTTTCCTTGCTAACACTACAGCAGCCACTTCATATCAGACATAAAAATGCATGCAGGTCATGTAAAAACTACCCTGCATGTGTTACAAATTATAACACTACAGACATGCTCTTGGGCTGTGATACACAATCAAACATCACAAAAGTAAAACAAATTAATAAATATTAACTTTGGAGTCACTCCTATTGTAAAAATGGCTGTAGATGAGACCACTACACATGTGCAGAGTACCCTACTGGCAGCATTCCCCAGCTCAGTACTGAACCCATACCCCTTTTCACTTTGGATTGACTTTGCTGGTCTAGCCATTTGCTTAAAGTTCTTAACTGGCATTCAAAGCCAATGTAAATATTTTAGATTTTGTGCCATTGCAAGCCTGATCCCACTTTTGGACCTAGGTTCAGAGTTTCTCTATTCATTTGCTAGCCTGAGTGGCTTAACAGCTGATGGATCGTTATTGAGAGGTGAGCCTAGTACATAGCAAGCAAGTCCCAGTTATTAATGATTTTAGAACTCCATGGTTAATTTTACTGATTGTCTAGGGTTGTAAATGGGCAATAAGTGAGCTATGTGTGAAAAATAACTTCAGACTGAAAATATGTTATCCTATTTCATTGAAAAGTTATTAACAAATTAACTTAATGCTTATGAAGCTGACTCCAAAGTTTTTGTAAAATGAGTAAGACTGACTTGCAGAAAAATACCAGAGTAGATATTTTGTAGCCTATTTCAATTAAGGGCATCTTCTCAAGTGGACTCTAAACTTACAAGGCTGGTTTCAGAACTTGTGTTTGCATAGAATATTTATGAGTGACATAATCTGAACTTACTTCACAAAAAGATTAAACAGTTTGCCTTTTCTTCAGAGATTTATTGCCTTATCCTGAACATTCCGAGTCTTTTTCTTTCTGTTTTCACAAACACGAAATTGCTATGCAATAGCAGCAAAGTGTTCCTTCTGTTTAAGAGCAGTAGACTTATTGATTGATTCAGACTTAACATTTACATTCTAATATGGACTATACAGTAAAGACACAGATCAATGCACATGTATAGTATAATTTAATACAAGTAAACTGTCTAAACATTGCATTAAAATGCTACCTAAATGCAGCATGGCGTTCTCTGCATTTCAAAGTACAGCTACTTGCAGGTAAAGTACAGGCAGAGCAGGTATTTCTCTGAAACAAACAGGTATATATTACATGTAGAAAAACAGCTATACATGGCCCTAACTCAAAACGAACAGTGCATTAGTAAATAACATCTTCAAGCAAAACAGGCAATTTCAAGTATAAAAGGAATATGTAACATGTTCTAAAGATCATATACTAAGATCAAGCATTTGTGAAAGAAAGAGAACTTCCTGTGACCAAAACAAGACATTAACTTTCCAGCAGTACAGATCTTCTAAGATTACTTAAAGTCTTTGCACAAGAAGAGGAGGTAGGTGTATTTCTTGTATTGATGTTAATGTGATTATGATGTGAGGATCTCAGCAAATCCTTGATCATATTTGTTATAGCTAGAATTTATCAAAGCTTTAGCAAATACGATTTATAATCTATTTATAATCTGCTATATACATTTGAAAACATTAATTGAGGAGCAAACAGAAAAAGCATGAACAATGTATCGATAACCGGATATTACATTTTCTTCTTTTTCAGAGGTCATCGGTTATAAAAAAGGTCCTTATTAAGTGGCTGGCAGTCATCAGGTTTACCAGCTAACAATATTACTGTCATAACATCATAACAAACTGTTCAGGGAGTTGAAATTGTATGCTTGAACTGGTTTATAAAATCATTTCAAACAACTAAAGCTGAATGACCTTGTTAATATTATGAATTTGTTAATCAGGACAGTACATGCAAGTTACTTTTTTGACAAGACAACCTAGGAACACTGTCCAGTCAACTGATTTGCACAGAATTATTCAGAAAGCATACAAAACCTAACAGACTCAGATCAGCAATACTAATAAATGTTCCACTTCCTTAATCTGTAAAAGTAAAAGAAAATGTTTTGGAGTCTGCTGGCAGTAGCTAAAAATATTACAAAAACTTGCAAATCAAACTCAGTTCTTACAAATAATTTTCAAATTTAACAGTAATACTATGTAAAACTGAAAAAGAAGTGACTAGAATAAGGTCTGTAAATCATATTAATATTTTTTGTTCTTGGGATAGCATTGAAGTGTTGCTATTAAATAAACACAATTCTTAAGTTGTTAATTGTATTAGGCTACTCTTAGTGATCCAATGTATTTCTAGCACCATGTAACAATATGTGATACTGAATTTTTTCCTTTCTGTGTAAAGTAATATCTTTTGATTTTTTCTGGTTAGAACTCCGGTCTGCTCATGATTGGCAGTGGATTTTTACATTGCCGAGTTGCCAGCCTGAAACCTTACCTTCAAAGAAGCCACACCCATTCACGCACTCACCTACCTGCATGTCTTTGGCGTCACTCAACCATGGGGAGGACATGCAGACTCCACACAAAAGGCAATCCAGCCGAGAATCGAACGGGCGACCCTCTTGCTGTGAGGTGACAACGCTAACCGCTGCACCACCATGGCCTTATACTGTATATATGTTAAATCAATAATTTTGTTTTTCTTAAAAAAAAAAACTAACAGATTCAAAGCTACCAAATGAAGCCAATCAGGACCTCATAACTTCAAATCTATGAAGTTGTGCAGTTATTATAACTGGTTATATTATTTAATTTGAGAATCAAGCCAACATTATTTTGTTCTTGAAATTGTATTACTGGTTAAACAAAATTATGCACCAATTCAAAAATGTAGTTAGACTGGATTAAGCTATATTATACCATATCAAAAGTTATGCAATCTGATTTTAATCAATGGCTTAGGAAGATGCGACAGACCTAAAAGTTTATTTTGAAATAATTTCATGGTTAGTCATGTTCTTACATCCCATAATCCCCAATAAATGACTATGCAATGCAGAGAGTGATATCTTTTCCCAGATAAAACAAACTGATTCCTGTTTGATTAGGTTATTAACTGAAGAGGGGCATTTCCCCTTATACTGACCAAACTAAAACTTTCCTTTGCTGCATGGAGTTTGGCAATGTTTGAGTACTATAATGCTTGTTTTTGTCAGCATTCATTACTTCAACAAAACAAAAAAAGTACTAAGGAAAACTTGGAAGTCATTCATGGTGGTAGCTGTGATATCAGCCTGGGAAATTTGTCCTGGAGAATTTATTTCCTTGTGGCCTGTGATCTTTCAATTTTAACCTTAGCAAAGTACAGTAAATATGTGCATAACTCCTATCCCTGTAAGGTGCTAAAACTGTAACTTACTAATTTCTTAGTTAGTTCTTCAGTATTATGGTACAGAAAGAAACATTTTTAATCAATGAAAAACTAGCTGTGAAATATCTCAAAAACATTATGTCTTCATCTGCAGACCTTTTTTAATGCATACTCGCCAAACAAACCTACTGACTTTATTTCTTATTTAAGTGTAATCTCAGAGTAATAATCATCATATTTTTTTAATATCTATATGGTCAGACAGCTACAGATATCAGTGATAGAAAGAAATCAGCAAGGAAAAGCTGACAATCAATTAATGATTTATTTTATTAAATGTAATGCTGCTGTAAAACAAAATTTTGTGTCCCTTTTATTACATATTACTGGTAGAGAATTTCTAAAGAATTGACTCTTTATTTTACTAAGGTGTTTATCTAAACACATATGAAAGGTTTGACAATATCAGAGACTGGCAGTAAAAGTCCTTAACTCAATGTTTGCTGTCTCCATTAATACCACATAGTCACTGTCACATCCGAGATACTGCTGTCATCCAAACAGAAACTTCACAGACCAATACTTTTGATAAAAGTTTAATTTCCTTTGCACTTCACTTCAAAGTTATTGTCCCCCTCTGTCTGGTAACTCAACCTTATCATGTGTGGAAAATGCTTTTATAATAAGTGAATTACCATTTACTGCACTTCCAGTTTTCCTTGGCAGATCCCTCTGTCATAAATAGTACATATATATGTGTATATGTACATGCATATGTATCTATGTATCTAGCTATCACTCAATCACTCACTCGTGTGCGCTCTCTCTCTCTCTCTCTATATATATATATATATATATATATATATATATATACATACATATATGAGTCTGCTTCATACTGTCAAAATCTCACATTATCAAATCCCACATCGTCGAGATGAAATCAACAAAAACTCACTTCAGCGAAAGAGTGGACCGTCAAAGATATTCCCAGGGTAAGTAATCACTAATACCAAAAGTCACAAAAATGAAACCACACCATCCCCAACCCCCCCCCCCCAGGTGGGGGCTAAGCCCCCCACACCTCCCTAATGAAATAACCCAACTCTGAGATCACAGTACAGTTGTGAAAAGGGCAAAGTTCACCTTTTGGCCAACAGGTTACTTACTCTGGGAATAGTTCCGCAAATCAGTTGATTTCATCTCAATGATGTAGGATTAGATAATGTGGGATTTCGATATTTTAAGGTAGACCCATATACATACATATATGATGTTGGGTTGAATTTGGAAAGGAAACTGATTGGCTACTGAAGTGAGTGGGGGCACACTACTTCTGATAAGTAAGGGTAAGTGAGCGGTTAATGCAACGCTGCTTACTTTGGCAGGGTGAGCAGGCTAATCTGCCCTGGTTAATTGTTAATATTGGGATTAATAAATGTTATGCGACATTAATATTATTGTGATTAAGAATGCATTCAATAAAGTGGTGATTAGGTTTGTTATTCAATAAAGGTCGTCATATGCTATTTCAGTGTTCTGTCTTTTATTAAAGGGATCTGGACAAATTACAGTTATGCTCAATGAATAAAATACAAATATTTAAAATACATTCATTAAGAAATTAATAAAAAGGATAAAACGTCATGCACCAATACCATCAAACACATAAACTGTACAGAATGCAGACTACAAAGTGGGTTGAAAACTAACAAAAATAAGTTTTAGTGGTAAACCTGCCTAATATAACAAAGACATCCAAAACGTTGGAGGAGTCCAACATATGGAGTTCACATGCAATGTAGAGACCTTCAAGAGTGGGGATAGGAAAGAAGAACTGGGATAGAGGTGCATAAGTATACACAAATGGGACATTGTGTAGTCAAATCTGGATGAAGATTTGTACTATGAAAATAGTTTAAATTCATATTTTTATTATACCCTGCAGACCCCTTCTTCACCACTGTGAATGCAGACTTGGAAATCAGCTGCCATCAGAAAGCACAGGTGTACACATCAACATGAACAACGGTGCCAGTGTACCATGTCAGCCAGTCAAACTCGGCATATGACAGGCAGAGACGTTTACCAACATATCACATATAAGTAGCATTCACACTCATAAACAACTAGTATACCAACCAAATATCACATGCAAAGAAAATTCAGAGGCACAGAAACACAATATGCATTTAGAGATGGCATTCTATTTGGTACACATGATATTTACAAGACAGTTTTATAATGGTACTTGTTAGAAGCATCATATACAATTCATAAAGGTGTGGAGTGAGTCTCCTTATCAAAATGTCAGCACTTGAAATGGACAAGCTAAAACAAAGGATCGAAGAATGCTGAAGAGTAAATCTTGAACACTGCTCTCTTCTTTAAACTTCCAGGATCAGCATGCCTCAGAGAAAAGACACTATCGTCAGAAATGGACAACTTGCACTTAATGGATGTAAGTCCATTTTTTTTTACCATTCAGTCTCTTTCACCATAATCCATGCCATGCTAGTATTCATGAAACAAGGTCACACATCTTGTACATGTACCATATTAGCAGATGCATGACACCAACATGTTATGCAGTATCGTTACTCACAATACTGTATCATCTTGAGCACCGTCTGTCTGAACTCTGAAATTATTGCTGTCCTGCAATGCTGTTTATGTGTTTTAGGAGATACTTGATAAGGGGAATTGGTGTATTACTCTATATCCTGATGTACACTGCTAACCTGTCTGCCAGACAATATAATGTTCTGCATGGTATGCACATATACAGGATGTGTGACTGTCCATCAGTTGCACGATATATGCACATCCAAGAGATGCTGTTAAGCTTACGACTGTCCACTACAACCTAACTGTGTCTGCATGTTCTGTATTGTATTCAGGTGTTCTAACATACTGCTACTGCAACTAGTAGGCCAGATATCAGACACTATATACACAGTACTGAACTTTATGTTCCAGCTGGGTCTTCTACTTGTCTGTAGACATCCTGCTGTTAGTGTACCTCCATACTTCCATGTGTCCCTATAATTTTCATGTATGAGTTATCACATAGTAGCATAACATCAGTTCTGCCAGCTGGTATATATAATGTATTTGTTTTGAGAATAGTTCTAACTGTTATCAGCTTGTCTTTAGCTTTCTTGTTATAAACTCAAACAGAAGCAGTATTGAAGAAAAACATTTTGCATTACAATCCTCATTTCTTTGGACTTTGACCTGTTTTTCTCAGTGTTTAAGGATGTACTTTGCTAGTTGATACTGCAGCAGTGAAATGCATTGGATTTCATCCTAAGCAGAGCTATATATAATTGCTGACAGCCCTTGTCGTACAATATTATCTTATAAAACTGTTCCCAAGGGAATAAATAACCTGCAATTTACTCCCCAATATCACCAGTAAGCATATACTCTTTAAATGTTGCTTATATAAATTAAAGAACTATACTCGGCTATAAGGCAGTTAGCGCTCCTGCACTACTGAGGGTTAATGCATTAAATCTCTTAAAAGAAATTCAGACTATAGTCCTTAAATTATCTGAAAATGGAGGAGCTGTCATTGCCAAGGTAGAATAACAACACTAAAATGAAACATTCAGACAGATTTCAAGTCCCTTTTTTCTATAAAAGGTCTTCAACTGATCCAAGTAAGACTTTACTTTCAAGAATGAATTAAGTGCTTTAATAGACTAGACTGTCCTAAAGGAGTTATAATAGAAGACGAAGAAGAGAAATTTCTGATGGCTTCCATTCTTGTTAGGTCTGTGATGTATGTGCTGTTCGAGATGCATAAATCCTTGCAGCAGCAACAGGCAGACAGGATGTAAGCAGACCTGTCTCACTGAAAGAGCTTGCAGTGAAATGTGTATATTATTTATTTATTTTTTTAAGAACAGCAGTACAGAATGTAAGCTTTTGAAAGCAAAATAAATCATTTAGATACTTCAGATTCTGGACACCATCGACTGAAAATCCCAGCTGTATCTTGTTACCTTGGGAGTTGTTGAATTATGTATGTATCTTTTACCCGCTGCTGTTCAGAAACCGAAACATTGAAATAGCTCAGTAGATATTAGAAATTGGTGAAATTTATTTTACATAAAAATACTATTTATTTCATTCATTTTACAAAACTTATTTTATCTTATTTAAAATAACAGAAGATCCAGAATCTATCATAGCAGCCAAGTGTAAGACCAAGAACCAGTCCTAGAAAGGATGACATGCTATCACATGCACATACTATCACTTACATACTGTAAACACAAAGACACACACCCACACGGAAATACAAACACACAACACACATGCACACATACAAAATCACACACCCATACAAACACCATATACACATGCATGCACATACACACACACACGCACACACACATATACAAAATCACACACACAAACACATTCACATATGCATACACACACACATACACACACACACACACACACACACACACACACACGCGCGCGCGCGCGCATGCATGCATGCAAGCATGCACGCACATACGCACATACGCACACACACACACACACACACACACACACACACACACACACACACACACACACGCAACATACTCCATGCCTTTAAGATGTGGGAAAAGGAAGTATGCAGTGAAGAAAAGTGTGCACAGGGTGGCCATGCTGACTCTACTTGCACAACTTTACAGAATTTGGTAAAATTGGGGAAATATTTCCCTTCTCTATATGGATTATATTAAAGTGGGATTATTTCAAAAATTTCTCAAGCGTATTTTTAACAGCAGCTGTGTTGAGGGCATTTTTCTTATAGGAACACATTCCCAAATGGATGAAATGATTTTATTTAGCTGTTGCATGGAAACTGCTATTCATAAATGATGCCACAGTTGTAGTCATGTAAGCTCTGAATTCTTTAAATTTCCTGAATAATAGGAATAAACGACTAGGATCATTATTCATCATACAGGCTTACTTTCCAATTATCTTGGATTTTCAGTGGCATTTCTGACACAGACATTTAAAGGTTTTTGCTATCCTGCCTAAAATATTTTAGTTTTTTTTTAACAAAACATTGATGATTACAGTAAACAAACTGTGCCAGACACTGCAATGAAATAATTGTTATTCTCCACAAAGTGGATTATAATACAAATCCTATTTTACTGGGCTTCATATTCTACATAAATTGGATTATAATTTAAATCTGTCAATTCTCTGACTAAACAGTAACAAAATATAACAACTGTTTCTGATTTCTGGCCTTTATCCCATATAACTTCTAGACTTGTTCCTGATACCTGCTGTAACAAGCTGAAAGCATTATAGGTTATTATGGTCATAGTGATCTGTCTGTACTAAAAGGTATACACAGAAAAAGTTTATTCGAAGTTTACTGCCATCATACAGTTTGAAGACACCCATAACTCTTAATCAGTATGATTTATTCAGATGTGAAACAGTAACATAACTCAAACAGCAATTTTTTGATTAAAGCTTACACCCTCATGCCATTAAGCAAGGGAGGGAGAATTACAATAAAATAAGTCATTAATACCTCATGATATGCGCCCCTGAAGAATGTAACTCAAATGTCCAATCTCTTCAGACTGCTACAGAGTTACTTGGCAGGCTGAGGCACCTAGTGTACACATGGCTTACTACTGCTCTCCCACGTCATCTGTTCAGTGTGCACGCTGAACAACCTCCACATGCCCCCTACGAATGGGTTACCCAACTCAGTTGCTGATGGTTATTCACTCAGCCATCTCTCCCGGCATATGGAAACACCAATGGAACACAGCCTTGTTGTTGCTACAGCCAGGTGTGCATCTCTCTGTGCTCTGCAGGTCGAGTAGGATAAACAGTGGCACCGCAATTTGAGATTTTCTGTTATATACATGATGAGTACATGCATAAAATGTTCACTGTTAAAATCTAGTTAGTTCGCAGACACCACTGCTGATGTTTCTGTTGGAATGCGACAAGAACTGTTTGGCTGCACTTTTAACAAAACAGTTTCTAAGTGTGTTCATAGGCCAGTATGTTTTCATTGTAGCAACGCTTACCCTATTCTAATGATTACAGTTCAGAAAAAAAACTTTCAACAAAGTGCCCCAAGATGGACTAAATTAGCACTACATGCAAATGGTAGGTTGATAAAAAAAACTGCAAAAAAAATGCATTTAAAAGTGAGGTACACATAAAGTGATGACGCAGATAGCATTCCTGAGACAGAGACTATAAGCAGTTGTGAGAGTGTTTTAAAACATGCTGCACGTGCATAAGGATATAACCTAGCAAAGCATGGTCCTGCAGACATCTGGATCACTTCAGATTTATCAGAAATAAATATGGACATGGAAATGGATACTAGATCACAGTTATCCGTTATTTCTCTGAATGACTATGCAAAGTTATTTTAGCGTAGGCAATTAGAAAAATGACATGCTTTGTTTAATACTCTATCTGGTAACAAGGTAACATCTAAAGACACAGTTAACGTCTGGTGTATAAATACTGCTGATAAACGTTCTACGTGCAGCAGAGGTACTTATAAAGCTAACTTGTCCTGCTGTAGGTTAATATGGTTGTAGGTTCTGTATGGTTACTTGTCCTGCTGTAGGTTCTTTATGGTTATTTGTCCTGCTGTAGGTTTTGTATGGTACTGACCACATAACTATTACAAAGAATCTTAATATTTCAATGAAGAGGAGTGGAGTTAGTTTTTTGTCATAGCGAAAGTGTTATTAATTAGCTGCACAGCCCAGGTCTGCTTATTTATCATTATTTTTTGCATTACCTCATAATCTTCTGCTGATTTGGCAGATCTCAGACCTCTTATGGGAGATTTAAACTGGGAGATCAACTCAGAAACAACACATGGCTCTACAAGAAAAAAAAAACAATGTTCTTTTGCAGAATCTTCCCATTAAAAGCCAGGACTGCATTTCTTTTTAGAGGGTAAGCTGGATGCCTTGATTTCCCTTATAAATATGTATTGGGCGACACAACTGAATTAAAACAAATTATAGCCTGTAACAGAGAAGAAATATAGGAGTCATTTCTAAATTTAGCTTCTTGAAGACTTGAAATTCTCAGAAAAAAAATCTGGAAACTCAGATCATCATGCAGAATAACGAGAAAGCCATATTGAAATTAGTACAGATGCTAGACGATCTACAGAAATGGTCAGTGTTCAACAATCATTAACTCACCAGTGAATCAGTTTCCAAGGAGAATCTACTTCAACAGCTGAAATATTCTTTACCTGATGCTATGGGTCTAAATCTTTCAGGAATATAACAGAAAGCCCATTTCTCCTTAAAACCTTTACATAAACCTGAACTTACTCCAAAAACAACTGTTACAATTATTTTCAATTTTGGGAAAAAGGAGGAAAAACCTGTGTACAGGAAAGAAGTATAAGGAGGTCCTACTGGAGGAGCAAGTTGCATGACTCTTCCAGGACTTTTTGCAAGAAATCATGTCTATCAATACAGTTTTCTCATATGTGTGGTCCTTATACTTTCAAAACAATCTAGCTGCTGTTTTATAAGCATCTGGCTAGTCTATGCATTGTGTGACAAGGGGTGTGTGCACCACTTGAATCTATTAATGAGGCTTTGTCACTTTAGGAGACACATGTCAAGACATGCACAAGTACTGCAGCAAAGCTTCAGCCTGTGTGGACAAGGGTAGCCCTGTCAATGGAACTGGCCATTCTTCCTTCTCTAGATAGAATGAATAAACTTACAGCTCTAGGGAAGTCTGATATTCAGTCTCCTGTCAAAGAGAATTAATTGGTTGCTTAGTCATCTACACTGTCCAATGTCAAAGGAATTTTGGAGGAGAGGGACAATGCAGACCTGTTGCAAAGGGAACTAGCATGATGGGAATTATTTTGCATGAAGACTGAGAGTGATGTTGTGCCATTAGTGTAGTCTGAAGAAGAAACATCCTCCAGTAATATTGGTGATTCACCAATCTCCAGGTGGTGGGCTAGAGTGAATGTTAGACCCTCTGTTAGCTCACTCCCCCAAAGCAGAGGCCTACATTATGTTTTGCTGAAACTATTGTGTTCATTCTGTCCTTACACCTGAGTATGTATCCCTGTGTACATATGCATATACATTTAGGTAGTGCTTTGTTAGACTGAGCATTACAAACTTAGTAGTTAACTGTTTACTGTGTCAGTCACATTCTGTACATTAAGTTTACTTATCAGACTATGGAACCTGTTGGATACCAGTGATCTATTTGTTGTTCAGTGTATTTCATTGCCAGTTCTTGGTTTAAGAATGTCAATAGAGGTAAGCTGTAGACAACAATGAGAGAGAGAAAGTCTTTACTGTTAAATGGCATCATCATGACTATCTGAAGTTTTGTGGGGAAAAGACTAAGTTCTCAAAAAAAGAACCTTAATGTAAAGATTTGGAGCTAATAATGGGGTAAGACGAGCGTTTATACCTGCCCGATGGTTACTTGTACTTTATACAGATAATGTATTTAGAGAAATTTACAAATTAGGAAAATTGCTAGGAGGTGCATTATTAGAATAACCCAACAAATTACTGATTATAACTAAGCCATTTTCTATTCTAAGAATGCAACTAGAAGTGCTGGATAAGTTCTTCTCTAAGTATTATTATTAATATTAATAAAACTAAGTTAATAGTTATAGTACAAAGTAAAAGTGAATCACATTTTTCCCATCCTTACCCATTACCTTTTTTAACACTGAAATTAAAGTCTTATTAAGCCATAGAAAAATTCCATCCATCTGGGGACTGTACATAGAAGTATGGAACAATTTGAATTTAAAAATGAAACAGAAATTCCTTATGTTTAACATAAAATGCACACACCATGGTGGCAGCATTACATAATTAGATCACAAGGGCAATGCTTATTGCCCTGAAGGCCCAACCTGATGAGGTTGAACATCAGAAATGATCTCACGTGTAATCTCCTGGAAGGAGTTGTTCATGCCCAAGCCATTTTCTAAAAGAATTTCCCCATCAGGTGACTCATCTGCATCTGCATCTGAAATATGTCCATCATTACCTCCTCGATCTGCTCCCATAAGTCATATCCATGTTGTGGTAGCTGATGTCTCCGATGCTGAGCAGCAGGAATGATGGAACATGCAGGTGTGGCACTGTCATCATGCTCATTGCCCAAGCTGTCTTCCTACTGGTCCTCTATCTCTGAATCACCTGGCAGAGGTCTGATATGTCTTGTCATCTGTAATCCTATCAGTGAGCTGCCATGGGTCCCACATTGTGTTAAGGTTAAAACAAAAGAAAGCAAACAAAAAACAAAAAATATATATATATATATATATATATATATATATATATATATATATATATATATATATATATATATATATATATATATATATGTGGGTTTACATCAGAACAAAGAAAACCCACATTACCAAAGATGACATTATGACATTGATAAGACAACATCATCAAAACCTGAATTTAATGAATGATTACAGTGCCAAAATATTTCACAGGGTAAGTATCTAGTTGGCCACCATCTAACAGTGAAACACACCACACTACCTCAAATCCGCCCAGGTGGGAGGCTACACCACCGCAACTAAATATACCAACTACAGGATGTCACTACAGTGGGAAAAATGGCAAATTTCCCTTTGTTGGCCACCTGGATACTCACCCTGTGAAATACTTTGGCATTGTGTTCGTTCAGTAAATTCAGGTTTTGGTGATGTCATGTCTGTAATGTTGTTTTCTATAATGCGGGTTTTTGTTCATTTGAAATAGACCCATATATATATATATATATATATATATATATATATATATATATATATATACACACAAATATATATATATAATATATATATATATATATATATATATATATATATATGGATATAGATATAGATATAGATATATACACATAATCTGTGTGCACCTACATTTACGTAAACAAACAGACATGGCCTATGGGTTGAAATGGTTCATTATGTTATATCACAGTATGTCTGAGTGTAGCCATAACAACATATTTGAGGAAAGACATTTCAATATTTTACATTGTAAAAAATACTGTCAATCATACACTCATGTGCAAAACATCACTGTCATAAAACACTACCTGACGGTCAAATGGATACTATGAAAGACATATGTTAAAATGTTAACATGACAAAAAGATATGAGACTAACTGTAAAATGTTTGCTGAAGGTATATTACAATACAGTACACATGCCATTTAAACTTATTTATCAGACAAGGTGGCCCAAAATGTGTCTATATGCTTTGTATAATGTAAATAACTGAGGGTAGCAGTGTAGATTAAGAATTATGCAACATTGCCAATGTGCTACTATCAATGGGTATGGATCATAGCATTAGAAGCCAATGTATGGGACACTATCTGCATCATAGAGTGTTGTTACTCCAGTGTATTACAAGTCATGCAATACATAGGTTATCCAAGAAAATGCTGTTATTACTTGTTCAAATATGAAATAACCATGAGAAAACCTGAACAACAAACTTATACAAAAGCCAAACACATATATAATAACACATTATGGCATGACCGTGTGGCATACAACAATGACATGTATCTACATGCAAAATAATTACCAACACCGTAAGATGACAGTGACACCAACAACATAACATTTTGAATAACAGCTGTGATATCAAACCATAACACCTGCTTTACAACATAGTCATGCAAACAGTCTGACAGAAAAGTTGTCTACATCTTTGTTAGTAAACCAATATGATTGGTGTTTTCCTTACAGTCCTCCTAATTGTCTGCCATTCACACATGCACAGCTAAGCCTCTGTATTCATACCTGTGTCATGAATAGCATTTTAATATGGTCTTGCACATCCCTAACACCAGAACTAACTGCTTTGTTGTGTACCTCTTTGCATTTGTCAAGTGTTGTGCTTACTTGTAATTCCCATGTGTGCCTACCCAACACACATACACACACACACACACACACACATATATATATATATATATATATATATATATATATATATATATATCTCATAGGTTCATAGGTTCATACTAGGCTATCTGCCCTAGGGCATTTTTAAGCCTAGCAAGAGTGTGTTTGGCTTTCGCCACCCATTTTAAATTAATTTTGCTATGCCCTTTTTTGATGTTAGTATATTGTGCCTCTGTTTAACAGTGACACAGAAGTGATACCCGGGATAAACATACCATCTCCCATGCACTCATCAAGATTCCTCTTGAAGAGAGTTAATGAGGGACTCTGCCTAACCTGGACTGGGATTTTATTCCAGAGTGAAGGGAGCCTCTGGGTTATAAATCTGTCCCTCCAGTATGTCCTATTTATTTCAGTGCTGAGGTTCAAGTCTCTCGAGCACGTAGCTCGATGGGATTTGGATTTTCTGAGGTGCAGCATGTCCATTAATTCCGGGTTGGACATGGCTTTATACGTCAGGCACAGATCGCCTCTGAGCAGATGGTATGCCACTGAGTAGAGCTGGAGTTTCTTTAACCAGGCAGCATATGGCATCTGTTTGAGCCCTTTGATCCTCTTGGTGAGGTACTTTTGGGGTCTTTCCAGTTGCTGCAGGTGTCTGGTAAGGTACATCCCAAAAGGGGCATTGTACTCAATTATGGGCCTGATGAGGGATTAGTAAAGAGGTATGATGACCTCCCCTGATCTTGATGTGAATCCCTTCTTGATTAGGTGGGCTATATAAAATGTTTTTCTAACCACTTTGGCCACGTGGTTGTCAAATGAGAGATTGCTATCAACTTGGGTCCCCAGGTCCCTAATTACTTCTTCTGTACTTCATGGATTACCGCCTATGTGGTAATTTGTGGGCACTTTGTTTTTGCCAAAGGGGATGACTATACACTTTTTGGCGTTTAGCTTGAGGCCATGGCTCTAGCACCAGTTGTCTGTTTCTATGAGGCCCTTTTGGAGGATGCTTGTGTTGGCTGGAGAGTCGATTATGGCACCCAGTTTGCAGTCATCTGTGAACTTGGTTAGCCACAGTCCTTCCATGTTGGCCTGTACCTCCAAGAAATATATACCGAACAAGAGAGGTCCCAGGACTGAGCCTTGTGGGACGCCACTTGTAACTGATTTGGAGTCTGACATGGCTCCAGCAATTCTAACCATGTGGGTTCTGTCCTTGAGCCAGTTTGCAACCCATCCAGGTAGGCTGTGTGGACCACCTTCCCCTCGTCAATGGCCTTGTTGACTGTTTCAAAGAAATCAACCAGGTTTAAGAGGCAGGATCTGCCCTTAATAAAGCTGAACTGGGTAGGATCCAGTGTCTGTAGGTCCCCAATATCTTTATTTATGAGGTCCATGATGATCCTTTCCATAGCTTTGCAGACCAAGCTAGTCAGGCTTATGGGGCGATAGTTTCCAGGATCCGTTGAGGCACCACCTTTGTGGAGAGGGACCACTGTTGCTGTACGCCACTCTTTGGGTACATATCCTGTAGTAAGGCTGAGATTGAACAGTAGTTTTATGTTTGGGTTTAGCTCTTCTTGGAGTTCATGTAGGATGCAGCCCGGGACACCATCTGGTCCCATTGATGCTGTGTTTTTTGCTTTGGAGAGGGCAGCTCTTACCTGAGCATCTGAGAAGTCAGGGGGGACAGCACTCTGCTGGGATATATATTTGCCCTTTTGGTGGGGGGGGGGGGTTTGTGCTGAACCTGTCAGCTAGGATGTTGGCAATGTCTGTGGGTTTGGTGTATTTATATTCACTTATATATTTGTATATTGTTATTTATTGGGATATATAGTATATTTATATAATGTATATTCATATATATTTATATTTATTTTTATTTATTTATTACATAATTACATACATATTTATTAATTATTTGGCATTCAATTATTAATTGTGTTTAAATCAAAACACAATTAAATAATTAAATAATTTAATCATCATTCATCAGAAGTATAGTTCTTAACATTTTTAACTTTTTAGAATATTTTTAAAAATTTTAGGAAATTTTTTAACTTATTATGCATATCAGACCCCCTAGTACTATGGACCAATCAACTTCCCTCTCACAATTTCATATATTTATTAAGCCTCTCAGATACCTTACCTTCTTATCAAACCACGATTTTCAACATTTATACCCCCACGGGATTTCCCACTAGTGGGTTATTTTGTTTAGGAGTAAATGTTGATTAATACTTTTATGCATTTTCATGTATTTTCATATATACTTCAATTCATCAGTTCTTATGTATGTATGTCTCTACTTATTAATTTACACATACCAAATACAATATAGTCAATTCATTTTTGAGCTTTTCACCAGGTGTCATTTTTTGTAAGTCTTTAAGGTTATCATACTTACATTAGATTATATTAGATTAGATTATATTATATATACACAATATATTTCACCTTATTTTATTGTTCATTGTTTATGGTGAACAACTTTCATTGAGTAGTTATAGCAGTGCAAGTAAGGACAGCTTCTATGGATGTGTATATGCCTATTGTAGTGTCACATTGCAATATGATTTGCTAAACACGTACAGTTGTGCATGTTCTTTATGTGTCAATTTAATAGTCCTTGAACTTATGAGTGTTTGAGTTATGATTAAGGACATCAGATGTATTTTATGTATTGTAGGATGGTTATAATTTTACTTGTAATATTTGTATTTTCAGCATGGTGCTTTAAGTAATTATAAGAGATCATGTGATCTTTGGCGCCAAAATTAGTTTAAATAAGGTCTTTGTTATTGCAAATATGGTTCTGAGGAAGTCTGAGATGTAACAGACGAAAGCGCTTAACCACTCGTTGCATTTGTACTGGAATTTGTTGCTACTTTTGTGTGTACGGAATAAAAATTGGAGGTTTCATCTTGTGGTTGTCCGAGCTTTTTGGAGACGTGGGCTGACGACATCATCAGGTTTTGTTTCAGTAGGTGGTGTATTTTTTGTCATTTTGGACTAATTCTGAGCATATCTGGGAATTCCCACACAGGTTCCTAACATAAATAAAGAAAGCCTTATGATTATCCTTAGTGCCCTGTGCAATTTTTCTCTCGAAGTTGGCCTTAGACGATTTTATGAGTGCCCGTAGTTTTTTGCTAATACTGATCAGAGATGCCTTCCCTTTTTGGGATTTTGCTCTATCATGTAGTAGCTTCCTCCCTCTATTGTATAGTTTGTTTATGGCTGGGGTCCACCAGACAGGACATCTGCCTTTGGAGGATTGGGTCTTGGTTTTATTTGGGATTGCATGATCCATGCATTCCTGAAGGTGTTCATAGAATGCGTTTATAAAGGATTCTGCGGTCTGGGCCATATTCTCCACAGGCCCCAGGGCTTTGAAGGATTCCACCTCGGTTTTGAGGAGTGAGAAATTTGCTTTAGAGAAGTTTTTCACAGTGGTTTTCAGGGCAGGGGGTGGAGTCGGGATGTGAATATCCAGTGAGATTAGTTTATGGTCTGATCTTTCCTGTGAGGGATACACTTCTGGTCTGGAGCATAGAGTCCCCATGTTGGTGATGATCAGGTCCAGTATGTTTTCTCCTCTTGTGAGAGTGGTAACAAGTTGTTCCATAGCATTTGAGTTTATAAATTCTAGCAACGTTTGGGCTAGGATGTTGGAGCTAAAGTAATGCTCCCAGGCTATGTTTGGGTAGTTGAAGTCACCCAATATAATGGTGTTTGGAGAGACCTTCATATTTTCCAGTATTCTCAGGAAGGCCGAGTGGGGTTTCTGGGTTTGGGAGGGTGGTCTGTAGTAGGCTATAAACTGGAAGGCAGTTTTACCCACTGTTAGTTGCACATGGATAGTCTCTGATGCTTCGTGCTGTGCCACCATCCTGGAGGTGTGGTTATCTTTTACGAATATTGATACTCACCCTCCTTTTGTGGTTCGGTCCAAGTTTTGGGGCCGAAAAGCATGGTATGAGGTATAACCTGGTAGTGCTGGGATGCTCTCGGGAGCCTTGAACCAGGTTTCTGTTACTGCACAGATATAATGTTCTCCATGCTAAGGAGAGTTTTGAGTGCATGCATCTTGAGGTTTAGACTTCTGGCGTTGAGTAGCATTACTCTTAGTTTCTTATTCCTTGTGATACCTATGGAGGTGGGTTTGTCTTTTGAGCCTTGCCCAAAAAAGGCACTATGGGGGTAGCAAGAGCCTTTGCTAATATCCGAAAGCCCAGGGGAGACAGGTGCAAGCCATCCCTAGCGAAACATTGTGGCTTGTCGAGCATGTCATGCCAGGCTGACAGGCATTGGATCCCCTTTGAATGACACCAATACTTAAGCCAATTGTTTAAATTGATCATCTTGTCTTCATATTGTGGCATCATTCTTGGTGAGGGTAAGATGCTACTCAAGGTCAGGGTCATACCGGCCTGGGCTACATGCTCAGAGAGCTCCTCTATGTCTCTTTTCATGTAGTCCAGGGTGGTACGTCTCAGGTCATTCACACCAGCATGGACAATGACTGAGTCATATTTGTACTTGCCTTGGAGAGACCTGAGTGCTTGTGTTATGTGGCGGATCCTAGTGCCCAACAGGCAGCTCACTGTGACCTTCTCCTTGTTCAGCCTGGTGAGCGGGATGTCAGTGTGCCTGACGATAGAGTCACCTATTACAAGTGCATCAGGTGTGTTGTTTAGCCTTAAGGGCTGTGACTGTTCGGCACACTGGCTTTGTGAGCTATGTGTTCCACGTGTTTTGTTTTGGGGTAGCGGTTGCTTGGGTGTCTGCTTTGGAGGTCTCTGCTGCTTAGGCAGATTTTTATTTAGAGCCTCTGAGTATGTTTTTGTGTGTTTATGTGTTTGGTTTGCTGTCGTGGTAGGTCTATGTGAGACTGGAATTGTAGTGAGTGTGGTTTCCTTCTCCTCCTGACTGGTTTTGCCAGTACTGAGTTGGGAGAGCTTAGCCTCCAGTATGGCTATATGGTTGCATCTCTCACATGTGTTGGAATTTGTTGGGAGGAGGAGAGGGTTGTCTGTGTACATGAGGCAGTTGTAACATTGCCTCAAGATTCCCATATTCACCAGCTGGACCAGAGAGGAGATTGGCAACTGACCTTTGGACATGCTAGAATAGTATTGGGAATTCCTTTATAATTGAAAAAACAGGGCCGATGGGGAACGAGGTACTCAAGGGGAGTTTGTGAGGATGTAGTGCTTTTAATATTTTAGTGCTGACTTATATAATTGCTTTAGTGAGCAAGTGCCAGGTAACTTAAATGCAATGTGTTACAGGTAGCTTAAATGCAAAAATGGCAAACAGTAACTTTCTTTCAAGTGAAACAAAGAAATAAGTACAGTAAGCAATGCAGATATCACTAGGGATCCCCAGAAGCGCTGAAAAGCTACGTTTTAGGTGGAATTAGCTTTTCAGGGAAATAACAAGCAAACAAACAACAAGCATACAAACAAAGCTAGATTCAGCAGACCTGGATCTAGTCTATGCTACAGCAAACAAGGTGTACCAATTTCATTAAAAACAGTTCAAATATGCAGGCACTATAAGCCCTTACCCAGAAATTCCCAGCTCAGAAGGGCAGAGTCCAGCCTCTCCTCCCACAAGAGTGCAGACCACGAACCTTCTTAATGTAAAATAACTGGCTTGAAGCCCAAGTGCTTAAACCAGAACTAATACACTTTTAGAATAACAGACACTGAGCCCTCAATCAGCAGTTCACAACATAGAAGGATGTAAGCTACCTGTCCTGCCACCACAGTGCAGGCCACAAACTTTTCTAATGTAAAACAACTGGGCTGAAGCCCAAGTGCTTAATCCAAAAGACTTAGAATGATAGCTACACTTTAGTCAAGATACTACCAAGCAGTAATAAGTACAATTTAATACTTTAAAGAATGCCTGGATTAGTGCTCAAGTTATACAAACAAAGCTAGATTCAGCAGGCCTGGATCTAGTCTATGCTACAGCAAACAAGGTGTACCAATTTCAGTAAGAAGCAGTTCAAATATGCAGGCACTATAAGCCTTTAACCAGAAATTCCCAGCTCAGAAGGGCAGACTCCAGCCTCTCCTCCCACAAGAATGCAGACCACGAACCCTTTTAATGTAAAATAATTGGCCTGAAGCCCAAGTGCTTAAACCAGAATTAATACACTTTTAGAATAACAGACACTGAGCCCTCAATCCGCCGTTCCCAACTTAGAAGGATGTACGCTACCTGTCCTGCCACCACAGTGCAGGCCACAAAACTTCCTAATGTAAAATAACTGGTCTGAAGCCCAAGTGCTTAATCCAAAAGACTTAGAATGATAGCTACACTTTAATCAAGTTACTACCAAGCAATAATAAACACAACTGAATACTTTAAAGAATGCCTGGATTAGTGCTCAAGTTATACAAACAAAGCTAGATTCAGCAGGCTTGGATCTAGTCTATGCTACAGCAAACAAGGTGCATCAATTTCAGTAAGAAGCAGTTTAAATATGCAGGCACTATAAGCCTTTAACCAGAAATTCCCAGCTAGAAGGGCAGAGTCCAGCCTCTCCTCCCACAAAAGTGCAGACCATGAACCCTTTTAATGTAAAATAACTGGCCTGAAGCTCAAGTGCTTAAAACAGAATTAATACACTTTTAGAATAACAGACACTGAGCCCTCAATCAGCAGTTCCCAACTTAGAAGGATGTAAGCTACCTGTCCTGCCACTACAGTGCAGACCACAAATCTTCCTAATGTAAAACAACTGGTCTGAATCCCAAGTGCTTAAACTAAAAGGCTTAGAATGAGTTACACCAAGCAGTAATAAATACAATTGCGTATTTTTAAGATGACGCAAAAGCAAAATAAAGTTGGAAGAAACACAAATACAGTAAAAGCAGATACATTTTTTTTTTTTTTTTGAGTGAGCAAATGAGATGGGCCCAGGAGTTACAGGACAGAAACAAGTGCAAATGCAGGCTTTCAAATCAGAAAGTTGAGAGAGATGGAAGACCGCCCAAACGGCCAATGACTACAAATTCTGGGCCAGAATCACTCCTTATGGGTAGACAGGTTACCTAGTGCTTACCACTCCCACTGATAAGCTAGAAGGCTTCCCTCCAACACAGAAAGGCTTGGGGGCTCCGAAGCTTACAAATAGTCCTGGATACAGTAAATCTGTATCTGGAACACTAATTACAGGAAAGGTAGGAAACAGGCTTACAATTTTTTTTTTCAGAGAAGTAGCAAAAACTGTAGTAAAAACAATTCACATGCAGTGCAAGCTGACACACTTGAGTATGTAGCAATATTAGTCCACACACAGTTTGAAAAAAATGTAATTAAATTAAAAAGGACTAAAAGCAAGTGCAGAAAGGGTTTATTAGGTAGACTGCGGTAAAGAGATGGGACTGGGGGAGTGTCCTAGATCAAATCTACAGTGGGGCGGGCACTTCAGAAGCCACCAAATTTAAACTACAACCAAGAACAGGGAGAGGAGGGTGGGGAAAAGTTTCAACAGAGATGTGAGGAATCAGAGTGCAAATTATAAAACCAAAAAAAATATATACTAATCTCTGTATATTTGCAGAACAGTAAGATAACAGATATCTAAGCAACAATTTAGCTCTATAATACAGAATAATACAGAAAAATATACTCAGCTCTATATATTTGCAGATAGTCTTGTAAGGCTGTCTCTCAACACATCTATATCTATATATCTTTATATATATGTATATATAAATATGTATATTGCTGCATCGGCAACATGGATGCATGCTGTGGTTATGCTGTGCAATCAATGTCTTTGCTACTTTGCATGTCTGCACACATATATTACATGGACATGACCCACATTGCAACAATACCATGTGTAGATGAAGCAGCAATGTTATTATACAGTCATCATTTTTTGTATGTGTACGCCGATGCAGTCCCATATGTTTCAATGACCTTGCTTTCTTGTGATTGCGCTTACTGGATGGGAAAAGTTATTTGGTGTTGCACTGTATGATGGTATCATAGCTGTGCTGTGTGTAACTAAGTTGTGCACACTTCTGCTTCCCAAATGTGGCTGTGTGTTCCTCTTTGTTGATGTATTTTGCAGACAGTGTTCCTGGATTGCTGTTTACCCTCAGTGTTTTTTATATGTTCATAGTGCAATATATTAAGATTGGGTTATGTGTGATGTTCACTTTATACAACTGATGAGTCATTTCCATTAGTTGCGAGCCATGCTGCTGTTTTGGAGCAACACATGAACCTTAATGTTTTCTCTGGGTACTTATGTACTTGTGGCCAGTCATGACTCAAAGGTGTTGTGCTGCTGTGTAGCCTGAGCTTGAACTTGTGTCCCTGTCTCCCAACTCCCATGCTGATTTCTTCTTCCCCCTGTGTCCTCCTAATCCTCTTCTAACAGCTGGGGAATGCCATCTTCAGACATCTGGGAATCTTGGAGTAGGTCATCCACACTTGCAGCTGGCGAGCCACCAAGTTTTGCTGTAAACATATTGTGTAGCGTGGCACACACAGTAATCATTCCTAGTGCCTTTTCATGAGTGCATTGCACTGCACCCCCAGACGTGTCCAAACATCTGAATCTGGATTTCTGCACACCAAACACACTCTCAGTGATGTTTCTTGTTGAAATATATGATCTATTATATGCATCTCTGCAGGGTTTGGACTGGGGGTCTAAAAGGTGTCATTAGCCGTGGCTCTAGTGGGAAGGAGATGATGTATATGTCATCATCAAGCATAGTGTTGACAGGTTTAGATTCTGTTTACAGCATAACTGTGTTACTGTAATTACCACAGAGTAGTCCCTCAGGTATTTCAACATTTTATTAGGAAGCTATCAGACTACTTTCTCACCAAACAGTGACATCATGTAAACTTTCTGGTCATGTCACCACCATGTTGGTTATGATGATGTCTGCCATGCACATCACCTGGCAATTAAGCAATCACCACAACTTTCTATTTATGTAAATGTCTGCTTTCAGTACTGCAGGTGTTTTGATAAGAATGTGGTTGCAGTCTATTGCACCGAGTACACTAGGAAGTTGACAATGGCATAGAAATAGTACATGAAATTCCTGTATGCTATGACTGTAGCTGGAAAGTGGATATACTCATCCACATTTATGTACTCCGCTGCCAGGAAATGGGAGAGGATGTGACTGGCAGCTGTCTGTCATACTCCTACTTCAAGTCCCATATGCCTTTGAAATGCCGCTGATACTAGCATACCTAGGCTCAGACATACTTTGGTTTCAACATGTATAGTGTTACCTCTCAAAATACATACAAACATATTTAGGGCATACATGTTACACACAGTGCGCAGCTGCTCTCTGTCTTATTGGTACCTGTCAATTATTTCTTGATCACAGAGTTGGTTTACATATAGCCTGACTCAACATCTAGCTGGCTACCTTTCCAGGACACATTGCCAGTTGCATATATTCATACACACACACACACACACACATATATATATATATATATATATATATATATATATATATATATATATATATATATATATATATATATATATATATATATATATATATATATATATATATATATATATATATCATTAATAATGATGTGGCTTCCAGCAGAATGCTTAAGAAAGAGCTTCTCTCATCGAATAAATGTAGCTTCCACTGAATACTTTCATAAAGTTGTTGACGAAGCACTTTGTCTCACTTAAGTTGTGTTAGGTGTGCTCGCTGTATTTTTAAATCTAGTGGGTATGAGCAGAGTCCATAATTATCCTTCCCTAAATAAGCAATTCCTAAGACTTTCTTAAGCATACCTTATAGAGTCACATCTGCTGTTTGTGCACTTAGGCCTTCCTTCGGTTCTCTGCACTGCCCGCAAATGTCTTTTGGAATCTGGTCCAATGAAATGAAAGTGTTGCATGGATCAAATGTTAAATGCATGTGTTATGTACATACAGCTTATTCAAGTTATGAAGTAATTTTTATAATACTGATAATATGACATAATCAATATATTTTGATAGGACTGACACCGCGAAGTGATAAACTATAAACAACTGCTATGGGGATGATGTAGATTACAAAATACCAACAACTATCAGAGGTTTTTTTTTCTTTCAATGCATGCAACATGCAAAGTTTATGTACTGGCTGATAACCTTTTGAGTAAGGCATATAGCTGATACACTAACGTGATATTCAGTTGTGGCCTACCACCTGTAACATTTAAGTGACACAACTATTATTTGCTTGAACACCTAACATCTTTACATCAGTATATTAACCCATTAATGGAGTGTGAACACTAATTCACATGTGCACCACTAGTGCAGACACTAGTTGCACTATATCATTATCATCTTTGTTTGTGATTTTGTAAGAAACATGTTCTGTATATTTGTTTCATCTCCTGCAATTACTTGTCTCATTAATATATGCTAGAACTTGATGTGTGTCTTGGAAGTACTTATCCTGCTCCTCAGAATGATGTTCATCAGTTATCTTAAGTTTGACTTTCCTTCTGCTAAAAGGGTCCAGAAACTTCTGTTCTCCCCTTCTATGCCATTTAGTGTTTTTGAAAACACTCCCTTAACCAAATCTGATTTTCCCTAAAAAGGCTGAGGGAAAATAGGTGGGAATACATTGGTTCACGTATTGAAGTTTCTTAATCTTCCTAAATCATACTTGTTGTCTATGTGTTTATGAATGTTAAGCCTTTATTTGAATAGGATCGGTGCAGTTTGCAACAAACTTCTGAAGCTTCTATAATACCAAGAAAAAGTAAGTGCGTTTATTTCCCAAAGACATACCTCTCAAGCTCTTAGAAGAAATCTGGACAAAGCCATAAATAAAATGGGACAAAGGTCCGAAAACAGGGACAATTTTTAAATATTGGTCTTACAAACCTAGAAAGTTGATAGAATAGCAGGTTTTCCATTAACATGAATTTTCTGAAGGATATGAAGTCTGAAACTCAAATGTCTGTCAGTATTTTCAAACTTTAATCTTTAATGCTTTTCCACTAATTTGCTAGAAAACCAAAAATGTATGAAACATTGACAAAACATATGAGGTAAAAATCGGAACATTCTGTGAAAATCTGTACAGTTGAGAGGTATGCACAGAAACGCTGAAATGACTCATCAGTTCCATAACTTTTTGGAAGCCCCAGGGTTTACAGTTTCCACTGTAAGCTCTGACAGAACATAAAGTGGCAATCCTTAAATACCCACTACTCCTGGTAGATACAATTATTGGGAGGAGCTCTCTTGCAATGGAGAAATATCCTCACAATCCATCTCTAATACTGAATTAATAACTGTGCTTGCAAAGTGTAATCCTCCGTACTCATGTGATGTTTAAGGTTATTCTTATATACAAAATTGCAATTTTTTTATCTTTTCTGATTCTAGTACATAAGTGAATAAATCACATATGCCACAATGGAAATGGTTTAAAGGTAAAGACTTGCAAATAATAACAAAGTATTCATACATGACATTTTGTACTTCACATTAAAGAGATTTCTGTTTTTCCACCATACAGTCATTGTGTAGTACATTCATTGCAAATGACTGCAGTAATGACAATCAGATTATTGTTCTGGACAATAGTGGGCAGTAAAATAAATATGGCCTGCACTATCTGTCTCAGAAACAAGACATAGCATGAGTGTATTCATATCTGTTTGATGGCTTTGACTTTGATTGGGGAACATTTGGCTGATAATATTTATCTAGTCGATATTACGCACATGCCAACATTAGTGCTTGACAATCATTTGTTTTTCAAATATACACTGATGATTATTTTTCTGTCAAATAAATGGAAGTTCGATATTCTAAAATATGCCCATATAGCTATATCTCTATAAATATGGGATATATTCAGAATATCAATTACACTGAAGGTGCAATTGCAAATGATCAATCCCAAAGGTTGGAACACAAAAAGTCAGACCCATGGCCATTTGCTTTTTAAGTTTCAAAAAAGATGGTAGCTTGTCGTACGAGATTGCAGTTGAGCTGGGGCTGATTTTTGCCAATTCTCCAATGTAGTGTGATCTCACAGTTGGTATGTGTATATATATATATATATATATATATATATATATATATATGTGTGTGTGTGTGTGTGTGTGTGTTAGTGTGTGTGTATATATATATATATATATATACACACACACACACACACACACATGTATATATATAAAATTCACAGGAGGCGTGGGGTTAAAGGGGGATTTGCATCCTTTATGAAATGTGCTTTCATTTTTAGGCTAGTGTTTTGACTTTCTGAAGTTGATTTCTTAGGGATTTGGCATTCTATACATTTGATGCATTGGATGTATTGCATATTTTATTTATTTATTATTTTATTTTATTTTACATTTGTTAACCGGGAAATTCCGACTGGATCAGGTCCATTTTCAGTGGAGGCCCGGGGAGAAAAGCTCCGGCATCAAGTTATACAAATACAGTACATCCAGCATAATATACAAAACATGTTACATCATGTATGCTGAGCATAGTAATATAACAAGAAATTAATAAAACACTCCAGGTAAAAAGATATAGAAGATAGGTAAAAAGACAATGTCAGTTATACATTGGTAACAGAAGAAAATATATCAAGTAAGATTCTACAGTTAAAAGAACCATTATATATGGGTCTACTTTGTTTTATTGAATCTCATTTCACTGAATTTCATTTCACCCGACCACATCATTGAAAACACAAATTACTGAAAACTCATTTCACTGAATCTCATTTCACTGAACTGAAATTAGTATATATGCACTGTGTACAGTACTGTAAGGCAAGTAATAGGTATATGCTCTTTCCCCTCATGTATTGCGATCCTGGAGTTAGTATATATAGTTAGGGGGGTGTGGGGGACATAGCCCCTCCACTTAGTTTGAGTACATATTGTTTTCTGGAGAGTGTTAGTCATTGGTGTTGCAAATATGCATGTCTATTGTTTAAAATGTATTGTTTTGAAATTTTTGGTAAAATAAAATATAAAATGAACAAGGTGGAGAGGCAATGCTCCCCACATCCTCCCAAGGTGGGGGGTTATGCCCCCGGACACCCACCCTAACTACATATACTAACTGCAGGATTGCACTACAGTGGAGAAAAGGTCATATACCTTTTACTTGCCTTATGGTACTCTACAGAGGGTCATATATACTAAGTTTAGTTCAGTGAAATGAAATTCAGTGAAATTAGTTTTCAGTAATTTGTGTTTTCAGCAATGTGGTTGGGGAGAAATGAAATTCAGTGACACAAAGTAAACCCATATATATATATATATATATATATATATGGCTTACTATTAAAATGAAGAAAGATGGTATGGCGATCACAGTGAATGTCGAATACCAGATAACTGATTCCTGTATTGCCGACCATCATGTCTGTGAACATCCATTGCAGTGAATGCTACTCTGCTTTTGCTTAGGAGTGGTCGATATTATGACTATAGATTGTGGTAGAGTGTGGAATGGGAATTTTACCCTTTTCTGCACTGTAGTGTGATTTCAGAGTTGGAATATAGAAGTTGCAGGGGGTGTGGGGTGCCGAAGGGCTTGCCCCCCCTGAAAAACATGACTAAAGCACCATACAGCACTGAGCTGGTACATTAGTATTGCTGAGAAGATGTCAGGTAACAAGAAGGTAAGGTATGTGGAGGATTTGCTGTAATGCTTAAAAACATTTTGGGTTCGAAATCTTTGCACTGGTTTCAAGCCAATGTTTTTTGTAACATTTTGACCTAATTAATATTCCACATGTCACTCATGTGAACCACTGTTTTGATATCTTTTTAGGTTCATACATTGGTACTAGGCTATCGGTCCTAGGGCCTATACAAGCCAAGCCATAACAATTCCCTGGCTATTTCTTCCCACACTATTTACTTCCCTGGACCCCTGTCTAGCAGGGTGACTGATGTGATCCCCGGGGTTAATTTCCTTTCTCCCATCCAATCATCAAGGTTCCTTTTGTAGAGGGCCAAAGAGGCACTCTGCTTTACATGTATGTGCAGTCTATTCCAGAGTCTGGGGAGTCTCTGGGTCAGGAACCTATCCCTCCAGCATGTTTTGTTTATTGTGATGACAAGATTTAGATCCCTGGAGCATGTGGCTCTGAGGGATTGGGATTTCTTTAAGTGTAGCATGTCCAACAGCTCTGGGTTTGACATGGCCTTGTATGTTAAGTAGAGATCACCTTTGGAGTAGACGATATGCAACAGAGTATAGCTGGAGCTTTTTAAGGCGGTCAGCATAGGGCATCCACTTTAGGCCTGTGATTCTTTTAGGGAGGTATTTCTGTGGCCAGTTGTTGCAGATGTCTTGAAAGGTACATACCAAATGGGGTGTTGTATTCTATAATGGGTCTAATGATGGATGAGTACAGTGGGACAATGACCTCCTTTTTTCTGGATGAAAAGCCCTTAGTGATGAGGTGTGGACATAGAAGGATTTCCTGACTGTTGTGGCTATGTGGTTATTGAATGTGAGACCACTATCCACCTGTCTCCCTAAGTCTCTTATCACACTTTCGGTGTTTAGTGTACTGCCACCTATGTGATAATTCATGGGTACATGTTTTTTTCCCAAAGGGGATAACTATACATTTCTTGGCATTGAGCTTGAGCCCATGTCATCTGGTCCCATGGATGCTGTATTCTTAGCTTTGGAGAGTGCGTTTTTCACCTGTGTGGCCGTTATTACCGGAATTTGGCAATCTTCCAGTACTGAGATGGGCCATTTAGGGGATGAGAGGGGGGTGAAGTTGGCACTGAATCGATCTGCCAGGATATTGGCAATATCCTTGGGATCAGTATATTTAATGCCATTCTGTTGTAGCTCAGAGCAGATCTGAGCATTGCCATTTAGATTCTTGACATAGTTATAGAATGCCTTGTGGTTGTCTTTGGATCTTTGGCAATTTTATTTTCTTGATTAGCTTTGGAGGATTTTATGAGAGATCTCAGCTTATTACTGAGGCTGGTAAGGGAGTTTTTTGCATCCTGGGATTTTCCTCTTTTCTGCAACAGTTTTCTCCTTTTGTTGTAAAGTTTGTTTATGGCAGAGGACCACCAGATTGGCTTTCTTTTTTTGGAAGAGAGCATCTTGGTTCTATTTGGGATGGCACGATTCATGCATGAGTGGATGTGTTCGTACAGTTACTTAGTGTAGGACTCAGCAGTCAAACTTTCAGTTCCCGTCTGCATGGGTGTTATGAAGTTTGTAACTTCTGACTTGAGTAGCATGAAGTTGACCTTGAAGAAGTTTTTTATGGAGGTTTCCTTACTGGGGGGTGGGGGTGGGATGTGGATGTTAAGGGTGATTAGCTTATGGTCTGATCTGACCAAGGAGGGGGTGACCATAGGTGTGGAGCATCGATTTCCCATGTTGGTATTGACCAGGTCTAGGATATTGGAGCCCCTGGTGGGACTATGGATTAGTTGATCCAGGGCATTGGAATTTATGAATTCCAAGAACCGTTGGGCAAAGGTGTTGGTGCATGAGTAGTTTTCCCAGTTAATGGCAGGGTAGTTGAAATCACCCAGTATTAGGGTGTTTGGTTGTATATTAATATTTTCCAATATGTTTAGGAAGGTGGAGTGAAAATCTTGGGGCATGGTGGGGGATCTGTACTAAGCTACAATTTGGATTGTAGTCTTACCTAGTGTTAGTTGCACCTGGAGAATTGCAGACTCATTGTGTTGGGCAACTAATCTGGTGGTGTGAATATCCTTGGTGAATATGGACACTCCTCCACCTTTAGTGTTTCGATCCTGGTTTGGTAGCCGAAAAGTGTGGTAAGAGTTGTAGCCTGGTATTGCAGGGGTGCTGTCTGGAGCCTTTAACATTTTGAACTTTGAATTTCTGATAGTAAACCTATATATATATATATATATATATATTTATTATTTTATTTTATTTTACATTTGTTAACCGGGCTAGTCTAACTGGATATATTTCCATTTTCAGCAGAGGCCCGGGGAGAAAAGCTCCACATCTAGACAAGACAGATACAACATAACAAAAAAATTCATAATAACAGATTAAAAACTGGTATGACTTTAACTCCAAGACAAGAATAATTAATCACAGAGTAAAGGTATTAAACAACATAATAAACATTATTTCATCTTTAGAACCATTTAGAGAAAGCATAAAACCAAGGAAAAGAGAGAACATTAATTGAAAGAAAGTGCAGATTTAAAGAGATATGTACTGTCAGAAAAGATAGACAATAGCCATGAGGAGAAGAAAAACAAAGAAAATTTTAATCAGGTTTAGAGCAGGAACATATCCAGTGGTTTTTAAGGTACACTCTGAGTTTTTGTTTAAACAGAACAGTAGATGCAATTGAAGTAAGTTCGGGAGGAAGTTTATTCCAGAGTTTCCCAATGGCATTCGAGAAAAGGGAATCACCAGCAAGGTTATTAGATTTGGTTAAGGTAACTAGCAGTTTGCTGGAAGAGCGGAGTGAGTTCAGGTTTGAGTAGGGGCTTAAGAGGTTAGAAAGAACAGGTGTATTAAGAGGTTGGTAAAAAGCTCTTTGGACAAACATAAGTTGGGATAGAAGCAACATGTTTGTCAGTTCAAGCCAGTTAAGTTGTTGCAGATTCAGACAGTGGTGGGTTCTGAATTGCTTCCCAGTAACAAATCTAGCTATGTTATTGTAAGTGGTAGACAGTTTAGAGAGATTGTTTTTCTTGAGATTAGTGTAGATAGGTGAGGCATAGAGAAGCGTGGAAATAAGATGTGAGTGGGCAAGATTAACTTTTGCTGGGAAGGTTAAAAAAGTTTTGATTCTATATAGAGAGCCAAGTTTCCTGTTTACAGATTTAATGGTATTGTTGATATGAAAGTCGAAGGAAAGATTATTGTCAATCGTGACACCTAGCAGTTTAGTAGTAGAGTCAGGTGATGTAATGGTTCCATTATTAGACAAGATAGTGAAGTCAAATGTAGGGGATCTGGTAGTAGGCTTAAAGAGTAGGAGTTTGGTCTTTTTTGCGTTTAGGAGTAGGCAACGTTTTAGGAACCAAGTTTCGACTTTAGAAAATACAGCTTGAGTGTTAGTTTGAAGTTCGGAAATGGATTTAGCAGAGCAAATAAGTGTGGAGTCATCGGCATATTGAATGCATGTAGCCTGGGGAATAGCTATTTGTAAGTCATTTATAAAGAGGGAGAATAGAAGAGGTCCAAGAATAGAGCCTTGGGGGACCCCAAGTGAAATTGATAGAAGAGATGAGAGTTTGTTATCCCAGAGGATGGCCTGTTTCCTGTTAGTGAGATAAGAACTGAACCAGTGGATAGCCTTAGCTTCTAAGGAAAGAGATTCGAGAATTTTTAATAGGAGAGAGTGGTTAACCATGTCGAAGGCTTTGGACAGGTCAATGAAGAGAGCGGAAGACAGGAGATTATTGTTGCGATTTTTGTTAATAAAGTCTGTAAAGGAGAGCAGAGCAGTAGTTGCGCTATGATAGGGCCTAAAGCCATGTTGACAGTTTGTAAGAATGTTATTTTGTATTAGGTGATTCATTAACTGATGGTGAACACATTTTTCCATTATTTTTGCGAGTGAGGACAATAGGGCTATGGGCCTGTAGTTAGAATGTTCAAAGGAGTTTCCTCCTTTATGTAAGGGTATGATGTGAGAGATTTTCTAGATATCAGGTATGGTTTCTTCATTTATGGTCCTATTAATAAGAATGGATATGGGATAAGCGATTTCAGAGGCTGCTTTTTGAAGGAATTCAGAAGGAAGCTGGTCAGCTGAGGGGGTACATGGTTTAAGTTTGAGAATACATCTCTGTATAAAGGTAGTGGAGATGGGTTGTAGCCTAAAGGTTGGTAGTTTGGAGGATGCATGGTCAAGGATGCTAGTATTGTCACTGGAGAGATGGGAGGCCAAGGAATTAATAGCATCAATGAAGAATGAGTTGAAAGTATTGGCAGTATCAAGGGAAGAAATTCTATCAGACCCAGAAGGGGAGGGAGTGGTAGTCTGTCCAGGGTGAAGAAGTCTGTTTAGGGTTGACCAGAATTTTTGAGGGTTATTGTGATTCACTTGCTGAAGATTGCTATAATAGCTCCTTTTGTCAGAGAGGATCGCTTTTTTGGTACTGTTTCTCAGATGCCTGAAAGTCTGTTGGTCTATGGGAGATTTGCTAATTCGCCATTTTAACCAAGATTTGTTTCTAAGTGACATTTTTTGTCTAGTCTCTTTAGTTTGCCAGGGGACTGGCTTAGATTTAATTCTGATAGAACGTTTTGGTGCATGATTATCTAGAATTGTTAGGAATGTGGTGTTAAAGTAATTAACAGCTTCTTGAAGAGGAAGTGTTTTTAGTGGGTTCCAGTTACAGGCCTTTAGTTCAGTTTTAAATTGGGTTGGATTAAAGCATTTGAGGTCACGTAGGGTCCTATATAAAGGAGAGTAGTTAGAGGCATTTTTTTGTCTTATAATATAGGTTAGGTTGTGGTCACTAATGTCATCAGGTAGCGTTCCAGACTGATATTTAACTAGAGGTTTGTTTACCAAAATCCAATCAAGAATACTTTCTTTGTTATTAGTTTTGTTAATCTTAGTAGAGGTGTTTATTGTCTGAGTAAAGCCATGGAGATTAATATGAGATGCTGGGTTGTTAGTGGTTATTGAGGACCAGTCAAGGTTGAGGTCTCCTAGAATTATGGTTTCTTGTGGGTAGGTGGATGCGGCCCAACTGAGGATATTTTCTAAGGTAGTAGAGTTATTTCCAGGAGGTAGATATATACAGATAATATAGATAGATTTTTTGGGGTTTAGTTGCAGCTTTGAGATAAGAAGTTCAGTTTTAGTAAATCCAAGGTTCTCATAGGGTACTAATGTTAATTTTAGTTCAGTTTTGAATAGTAGTGCTACTCCTCCCCCTTTTTTACCATTGCGGTCAAGTCTCAAGATATTATAACCTGGAGGTATGATTTCAGTGTCTTTAGTAAAGGGTTTTAATCAGGTTTCAGTTAAACAAAGAATATCAAAGGAGTGGTGATCAAGAAGAGAGTGGAGTTGGGTGATTTTGTTATTGACACTTCGGATATTAAGGTGCCCTATGAGTAGAGTATTTGTATTGGAGGTTGGTAATCGAAGAGATGCGTTTAGTGAAGCAGGTGTAGCTTCAGATGAAATATTTGATGGACCTGGGTTGGGGTGAATGTCGCCAGCTACCAAGGTAGAGTGGTTGTATTCCAAGTGAGATTTGTTAGGGAAGTTCAGTAAGTATTTTAGTTTCCTAATCAAGAGGTTCTGAATTTTTATGTGAGACAATCTGTGATATTTAGCTAAGAGGTAACTAGAGGTAGATGTAATGTTTAAATGAGTAAAGTTTAGGCTTTTGCAATTTGAGGCTGTATGTTTGGGACAGTAGTTGAAGTGGAAATTAAGTTTAGATTCATAAGAGGTTAAGAAATAGGGCATTGTGAGAGAAAAGGAAGTAATAAGCAGGAGTATTAGTATTTTTAGAGTATTGTCTTTTACAGAGGTCATGGAAGTAGGATTGTGGGTGTCTGTAGACATGTTGAGGTGTGGAAGAGAGAAATAGATTAAAAGACTTTGGTTAAGACTATAGTTTAAGGACGTGAAGCTAGATGGAAGAGACAAGGTAAGTATGTACCTTTAAGTATAGACAGGCGATAGGAGAGGTAATTGAGGAAGGTATAGTAGAGAGGAAGTTGTAGATGAGGTATGAGCCAGTGATAGGTGAAGTTATAAAGGGGGTGTGGTGTGAGGGGTATAAAGCTAAGGACACGTGGGGTGGGTGGGATAAGGGGGTAGGGAGGGAGCGAAGCGGGGCAGAAACAGTTAGAGAGGGGAGCAGAATCAATCAGCTAAGCAGGGAAGTTGAACACTACGAGTTTCTTATACTACGTAGTTTAGAAAGCAAGAAAGGGAGAGTTAGTTAAGGAACCTGAGAGGGTTCAGGCAGTATACAAGTAATTAACAGGTGCAGGTATAAGTGGGAAAAAGTATAGTTTACAGAGTTAGGGGAGTAGTTAGGTGAAAAAGCATGAAAGGGTACAGTGAGAATACAAGGAGACAGTATGTGCAAGGTATAGGTAAGTAAAATATACAGTTTGCAGAGGGACACTAGGAGGGAAAATTAGAAAGTAAGCAGGTATTAATATATAAGACCCAGTCGTAAGTGAACTAAAGGTAGGAAGAACAGAGAAAGGAGTGCAGCAGCCAGAAAAAAGTAATGGAGAGACAGTGAGGAGACAGAAAAGGCAAGGCAAGCAGGATGTCACAGTTATGGGAAGACTAGCAGGGGCAGGGGAGTAGCAAAAAATAAATGCAAGGGGATAAGGCGACTAAATAGTATGCAGGTAAGTAAGGGATAGAAGCAACTTTAGCTTGTACTACGTGTGTGCCGCCCACAAGAGGACAAAAACACCAAGTAAATTAAACAAAAAAAAATATATATATATATATAAATATATATATATATATATATATATATATATATATATATATATATATATATATATATATATATATATATATATATATGTGCACACACACACACACACACACACACACACACACACACACACACAGAGTTATGTAAATACACACACACACACACACACACACACACACACACACACACACACACACACACACACACACACACACACACACACACACACACACACACACACACACACACACACATATACATGTGCATGGATGTGTTTGTGTGTGTGTGCGTAGCCACTGGGGATGCACAAGCCAGTGCATTTCTTTGTGCAGCATGTAAGGGTGATAAAGGGAGAGGGAGGAAAGAGAGTTCACAAGAAGTAGATGGAAAGAAAGATGGAAAGAAGATTTGAGAGGCTGATGAGAGAAGAGAGAAGAGAGAGAGTTGTTGATGATGATGGGATAGTAGATCAGAGAGATTGAAACAGAGAAGCAAGGGAAGAGTAAGGGCAGCTATGAAGAGGATGAAGAATGGAAAGGCTGTTGGCCCAGATGACATACCAATGGAAGCATGGAGTGCTTAGGGAGAAATGGCAGGAATTTCTCTAACTAGATTGTTTAATGATTTTGGAAAGTCAGGAGGATGCCTGGAGTGGAGAAGAAGTGTTTTTGGTACCTATCTTTAAGAATAAGGGTGATGTGCAGAGCTGCAGTAACTACAGAGGATAAAACTGATTAGTCACAGCTTGAAGTTATGGGAAAGAGTGGTGGAAGCAAGTGTTAGAAGGGAGGTGTTGCTTAGTGATCAGCAGTATGGTTTCATGCCAGGAAAGAGCACTACAGATGCAATGTTTGCTCTGAGAGTGTTGATGGAGAAATACAGAGAAGGTCAGAAGGAGTTGCATTGTGTCTTTGTCGACTTGGAGAAAGCATATGACAGGGTGCCTAGAGAAGAGTTGTGGTATTGTATGAAGGTCGGGAGTGGCAGAGAAGTACATTAAGAGTGGTACAGGATGTAACGAGGGTAGTGTGACAGTGGTGAGGACTGCAGTGGGGTGACAGATCCGTTTAAGGTGGAGGTGGGGATTACATCAAGGATCAGCTCTGAGTCCTTTCTATTTGCAGTGGTGATGGACAGGTTGACAGATGAGATCAGACAGGAGGCCCGTGGACTATGATGTTTGCAGATGACATTGTGATCTGTAGTGAGTAGGAATCAGGTTGAGGAGACTCTGGAGAGTGGAGATATGCTCTAGAGAGAGCAGAGGAATGAGGAGTTAGCAGGCTAAAGACAGAATATATGTGTGTAAATGAAGGGAGGGTAGAGGAATGGTGAGGATGCAGGGAGTAGAGTTGGTAAAGGTGGACGAGTTTAAGTGGTGAAGAGTGTGAGAGGTGAAGAAGAGAGTACAGGCAGGGTGGAATGGGTGGAGAAGAGTGTCAGGAGTGATTTGTGACAGGCGGTATCCGTAAGAGTGAAGGAAGGTCTACAAGAGTGTAGTGAGACCAGCTATGTTATATGGGTTGGAAACAGTGGCATTGACAAAAGGCAGGAGTCAGAGCTGGATGTGGCAGAGTTAAAGATGTTAAGATTTGCAATCGGTGTGACTAGGATGGATAGGATTAGGAATCGGTATATTAGAGTGTCAGCTCATGTTGGACAGTTTGGAGACAAAGCAAGAGAGACGAGATTGCATTGGTTTGGACATGTGCTGAGGAGGGATGGGTATATTGGGAAAAAGATGCTAAGGATGGAGCTGCCAGGTAAGAGGAATGAGGAAGGCCTAAGATAAGGTTTATGGACATGGTGAGAGAGGACATGCAGGCGGTTGGTGTGACAGAGCAGGATAGGAAGAAATGGAAAGAGATGATCCATGCTGTGGCGACTAACGGAAAAGCTGAAAGAGAATGATGATGATGATATATATATACATATATATACATATTTATATATATATATATATATATATATATATATATATATATATATATATATATATATATATATATATTCACATCTTGGTCGAACTCAAGTCAATAACAGCAAAAGGTTGAAGTGGCTTCTAAGCAAATTCTTTCCCAGGAAAAGAATTTGCTTGGCCGCTTCATTACTTTGCCATTTTTGGCACTGTAGTGTGGTCTCAGAGTTTGTATATTTAAGTAGGGGGGGGTGTGGGGCAAAGCCCCCCACTTAATGTGATGTTTAAAGCATTTTTTTTTTGTTGGAACAGCGATTTTTTTCCCTTGGAAAAAATCGCTGTTCTGACAGTCCGAAATTGTAACCTTTCGCATACATAGAGTCGATTAATCACCATTCACTTTTTTAAGCGTCCAGTGATCTAATATAGACCCTATATATACATATATACATACATGTATACATGCATGCATATGTACATCTGTTTATATACATACGCGTTGTTGCAAGTGGTAATAAAACACCCAGAGGTGTATTTAGATATTCCGACATCTGGTACCATCCTCAAATCTGGTGCCCTCGCCCAGCTATAGATAAAAATAACAAGGTCCTTTCACTGCTCTGCTGCTCCTCATCTAAAGAAAACAAACAAAAAGTGCATTTGTACTTTTCAAACTGTAGCAAACCGCTTACTACATTTCTAACATGCAGCTGCTACAGTTTATACCACAAATGGGGCACTAAATTGTTTCAATTCTGACTGCAAATGCAATACTACCATTTAAATTCAGGTAATGTTCTGAAGAATTATCAGATCAACATGGCATCTGCAGACTGTGCCCTGTAGCAGTTTGCACTAGGGGCAGATGCACCCTTTGCTGTACCTCACCTTTGTCTCTATATGTAAAACTTCAAATTTGAGCATCGTGCACATCCACACACACACAGACATGCACACACACATACACATATATAATATATACAGTACATACACACACATATATATATATATATATATATATATATATATATATGGATTCATATCAGATCGCTGAATGCTCATTTGTCCGAAACTCATTTCACCGAGACCAAATGACTGAAAACTCATTTCACAGAAAGCTCATTTAGCCGAAAACTCATTTCACCGAAAATAGTACAGGCAGTGTATATGCTGGTCTAAATGTGCTGGCCATTGGGGATAGGAGCAAACAGGAGTGATTTAATTACCATATTTACCTTGGCTGTATAAGGCAAAATTACTGTCAAATGTGCTGACTTTTTGCTGAATAATTTTACTTTCCCTTGGCAACTTGTAGAGTCTGCAGCCAGGTGGTGTGGCACATAACTCTCTTGTTTTACCTCACTTCTACATAAGATATGTTTCCATGGAGATTAGTGGCTTACTGCTGTGTTCTAGTCACCTTTTGAATATGGTTTATTTTTGAGTAGAAGTCTCACAGAAAATCCAGTTTGTGAATTACGTTTATTTATGCGTTTTGTGCCTCATTCCTTCTCTAGCCACATTACAATCAGCAGTACTAACAAGCATTATATATCGGTCTTTGATTGACCAATAAGTGTACAGCTGGATGTAATATGCCTTCATGTAAATATACCTTGATTGTTATTTGGGTTGAACCCACTTCTGTAACCAAGTGCACAAAGCTAAAGTTCCATATTTTACTAAAAAATATCTTGACACTGGACTGTACCATTTCAAAGTAAAGTTATTTTCATTACTATTTGGTCTTCTTATTGTATTTATTATTATTTTTTTTTTTGCTTTCCTTTTGTTGCCTGGGATGGCCAAATGGATATAGCCCATTTCTGTTGGAGGCCAAGGTGGGAAAAAAAAAAGTTTCAGATGTGCAAATTTAACAAAGAGTTTACACTAAAAAAATAACTTGTACAATTGTGGAAATGAGTACGCTATATATGAATATATAGGCATTACTAAATTAATGAAGAAAACAGATGTACAGCAACAGTAAGCAACTCATGAAAAAATAGTCATATACAATTTGTATGCAGCAGCAGCTGTACTTTGGTCTTTGGTACATTATCAATGATATATAAACTAAGGAAATTAAGAACAGAATTATATTATGCAGATAGCATCACATTTGCTTGATAGTTGAATAAGGTACTAGCATATCAAATCTTATTTTTAAATGCATTCAACATCTTACCACCCTCTATGTTACAATAAATACCGATAGTAGTTCATGACATTAGAAAGTGTAAATATGTGGAAAACTTGGAGGATATAGCTTGCTATTACTGGGTAATCATTGCTTTCCACATAATTTTTCAAATCTTATAAACATTACTGACATTTCTTATCGTATTTTACTTTATGTTACCAGCAGCTGTATAACAAGTTAATACAATTTTCAAAATAACCAAATCCACAGTTAGAAAAAAAAAGTGGAGCGTCAGAATCTAAAGCAGCATTGCTCTTTCACCCTCCCATCCTGTAGAACAAGAGCACTACTGATGCTTGCATAGCCAAAACTGCATTTATGGAAACAGCACTGAATATCCAAGCAGCGTGAGATCACTGGATATAAATACTAAATCGAAAAGACAGAACTGAAGAAGGTGAGAACAGATAATGGAACAATGACCTATGATTAGTGGCCTGAAAAATTTATGGAAGGGTCAGATGGAATTTTTTATAGGAAGAACAGCTCTGCAAGTCTCTGAACGTAGTCACAAGCCAGCCCACTGCAATAGCCAGAAAGAATACAGATTACTACAGCCTCCAAAAACAAATTAAGGTTAACCCCAGTAAATTGTTTAAAGCCCTTCTGTTAAACATACAAAATAAGTCAGCCATATCGGTGTAGCATAGTAACTATATGATTACAATCCAATTAGCTCTTATTTGATTAGCACTGTGCAAAGGCTTTGTAGGGCTGACAAGGGGAGGAGAGGAATGATGATGCAGTGCCCACTTGTCTTTCTTAGGGTGAGATAGACATGCTGGCAGAGGCAGTACACTAGTCAAGCACTGGTAGAGACAAAGACCTGAGTAGCAGCTACACTGGACATGCAGTAAAGCTATAAGGGCAAGCCAATTCTAGGGTCCAGACATAGACATATCTGCATAAAGCATACCTTATTCTCGCCCAAGCCTTCAAAAGTGCATCATTATACAAGGATGTAGTATGAACATTTTATTAAGCAATCAGTCTTACCTTAGCTTGCTGAAGTGGCACCTTCCAGGCTCTGCTGTTCCCTCGCATGAAAAAACACCATTGTCATCACTACTGAGAAATGGCTCTGCTTACCCCTTAGGGAAGGGCTAAAACAACTGAATTAGTAAGTTCAAGATCCTACAAAAATACAGCAGATCATGTTTATAAGGTTCATGGGGTTGTCATTTTGCAACATAAGGTAACATAGTGCAAGAAGTAAAGCAGAGCTTGGTTTGCAAAATATAAATAAATGAAATAATATTATAATGTGTGCATGTGCGTGTGTGTGCGTGTGTGTGTGTGTGTGCGTGTGTGTGTGTGTGTGTGTGTGTGTGTGTGTGTGTGTGTGTGTGTGTGTGTGAATCCTTTATGTATGATCAAACCTACTTAATGTATGCAAGTGATTTTATGTCAGCTGCTTAGGTGTTTTCTTGTTTATTCATACTTCAGAAGCAATTTATCAATTTTCTATAATAAAACATTTAGTATTGCATCATTTTATGTGCCCCTTCTTCCTACCAGTTCTCATTACTCTAAGGCTATACTCTTTAGATTGTCCCACCGATTTCCTTCTACATTTCAGCAATACATTCTTCTTTTGTCCGCTTTATATCACTTCAGTACGTTCTCATATTTTTTTCTCTTAACTTGTTACTACCAGAGGCTTACCCTATAGCCATCATCTTCCACCTTCAACTGCTTTTTTCTTTCCCATCTATACCCACATATAGCTATATCCAAACTTGCTTTTTAAGTTGCAGAATGACTCATTTGGCATTTTCTAGTACCCCTAGTTTGTTTCTACCAGGTAGCTATCCAACAAGCACTATTCTAGTACCCTCTTTAACTGTCACTAGCCATTTCCCCATCTTACAACTCACTTAATGCCACCTTTGCTTTCCTGATAGTCATTGCAAACTGGGAGCAGCCAACCTCCTATTGCTAGTGGTAAATCCTAGTCACTGAGGATTTTTCTTCATCTTTTCTTTCATTACATACCCTCTTACTGCAAATCTAAAGTATCCTTTTCTCTGTTGATATATATACATATATATATATATATATATATATGTATGTGTATATATCTATATATATATATATATTTCCCACTTCCATTACTGACATTCATTTGACTTCATAGACATTGACCCCAAATCACTCAATTCCTTTCAATTCACTTTCACATATTGTTGTATTTCACTTTCACGACAATGCGGATAGGCAGTAGGCAACTGTAAGCAAGTAAAGGTAATATTCTCCTTTCCACACTGTAGTGAAAGCCTGGAGTTAGAATATATAGTTAGGGGGGTGGGGGGCACATCCCCCACCTAGTTTGATTTTATAATCTCTGGTTTACTTTTATATTGTTCAGTAAAACTAATCTATGTGGGGGCTACACCCCCCCACACCCCCCATTGTGGGAAGCTGTGCCCCCCACACCCCTCAGCTATACATTCTAACTCCAGGGTCACACTACAGTGAGGAAAAGGACATATACCTTTTACTTGCCTTACAGTGCTCTACACACTGCTAATACTCATTGTCAGTGAAATGAGTTTTAGGTGAAGTGACGTTTAGGTGATTTGGTCTCAGTCAAATGAATTTCAGGCAAATGGAAGTTAGTCCAACTGAAGTAGATCCATATATATATATATATATATATATATATATATATATATATATATATATATATATATATATATATGTGTGTGTGTGTGAACTTACTTACCCTCAACTTTTTTTGCTAATCTGTGCTAGATGGTGCACTCAGTATACAGATTGTAGTTATCCCTTCTCCTCTGAAAAAATAAGGACTCCTTCCCCTACAAGATGCTGGACTGCAGAATGCATGTGCACCCAGACAGACTACAATCATCCAGGACGTCTGTCTCAAGGCGCAGTATACTGTCTAAACAATCTTGAACAAAATTATAGGCAGTCCCCATGATTATCACTGTTCTGGAGATATCCCCTTTCTTTTTATAAACAAATCAGCCTTTCCATGTTTTACAGAGGTTTCCATAAGTGGAAAAGTTTAACTCATTCCCTCCAGTAGAGCTCTTTTCTTTACTCCTAGTGGTGTAGTGGCAGGCATTTCAGCATTTAAAATCACCTTACATTTTTTACATTTTTTACATTTTAACAATGACACATCATATCAATCAATATACAATTGTGTTCATGTATGCTTATGCTTAAAATTTAAAATTTTCTTGTATGTAATGTGGTTATGGTTTATTAATATTAATAATAATAGGCAATGGCAATATTTTTGAGAGAGAAGCAGTAGGGTGTAACTGCAGAAACGCCTGGAGACGTCACTCGGCTGCCCAACAAACTTTCCCTTGCAATTCCCCCCTAGCCTCATCTCTCCTAGCACACTAATCGTCCCCATTCTCTTTCTCTCTTTACACTTCCTTCAGTGCTATACCACAGACACAACATTTCATTTCTGTTCACCTCATTGGCAGCTTACCTCTCCCTTAACCCTTCTTTATGACCTTCCATTCTCCATCTTAGGTTTCTGCCCACTCTTTCCAGACTCCTGCATTCACAGAACAAACATTACATGCACAGATTAGTTTTTTGACTGACCCAAAGTAGCCATATTATTCTGGATGGGTGAAACTCTCTCTGCTCCTCTACCCCCAGTGCTACCCAACCAGCCTTTGTCTGGCTTTATTCATTTTCTGATGCATACTCCTTCCTCTTACAACCTGTTCACTTCCCTCAATAAAGCTCTACCCATATTATCCAAATCCTTCTCACACATTCTCCACACCTAATCACATTACTGGAATCCATATTTTAAACTTCTAAGTGCAAGAAATGTGGACAAAGCTTAAAATAAAAGTGCTCATTCTCCTGAACAATGGAAAAGCACCAGCAGTTGGCATCTTGATATTTAATGATGCAGTTGCAATGAAAATTCTTAAATCAGTGTATCTAACCTTTTAGCTTTCGTGTTTTTAGCAAGCATGCTCAGCCAAGTATGTTGGGATTCATTAAGACATATAGACCAGCAGGTATGGAAATGGGTAAAGACACATCTAGTGAATGAGTGGGGTAATTATTCTTATCAGGTGGGAGGATAAACAAGGGCAATATGAGATCAGTGCAAAGAATATATTGTACAAAAACAGGCAAAGGTCAACATCTTAAAACTACGGAAACCATAAGACCCCCACTTAGTCGTGGACTATATAGTGCAATTCCAATAAGATGCTGGCTTATATTGAGAAGATTACACACTAGAATTTCTGCGATATGTCTAGGGTGGGGAAACAACTAATAGTAGACCAAAAGCAAATAAAAAGAGTCCTTAAGGAGTATTTTGAGTACTTATGCAAACATAATACTTAAATCAAATGTAGAAGACAAGTACATGTTTTTTAAAGAAAACTGACTTACCAATAAATTGAAAACTAAATCAGATAAAGATATTGAATGTTCCATTAAGCACAGAGGAAACAGTGAAAAGCTTGAAGCATATTCCAGGAGAAGACAACATCCCTGGCCTGATGGTAATCCAATAATTTATGGGATGCTTCAGAAACAGGTAATACAAGGAGAGGCACTATTGTTTCTTTCATTTAAAGAACATGGGGGGGGGGGTCAATGTTCTTCCCTCTGTTCTTGCCAGCATAATACCACTGCCTAAGCAGGCCAAAAGCAAACAAATCATCAGTTAACTAATAACCTATCTCACTAATTCATGCTTTAATCTCTATGTTAAACTTCTGGCTGTATGCTGAAAAATAGTTTACCATTCATAATTAGCTGTTTCCAAGAAGGCTTCATGACTGATAGATTGAGCAGAGGCCATATCCCCATAATGACTATTTTAATGCAGGCATGAAAGAATGTAAATGACCCAGTGTAGCTTTCTTTGAAGATTTTGAGAAAGTCTTCAGTTTGATTACTTGGATCATCCTATGGAAAACAATGGAAAGCATGGAATCTCCCCAGGAATTATCAGTATCTGCACAGGATTGATATAAGGCATCACTGGACAGATTTGGTTTAAAGTAACCAGGGAAAATGCTGCCTGCTCTCCCCAGGTGCTTTTATAGGATCATAGGAAGTTACTAGGCTATTGGTCCTGTGGCCCTTACAATCCTAGCCAAGAATTTAGCCCATGTTCCAACAAGTCAGAACCTGATCCCACTGTCAGGCAGGGACACAGGTGGAATGTCAGGGGTGTATTTTCTGTTCCCCATCCAGTTATCTAGGTTTTGCTTAAAAGAGTTAATGAGGTACTCTGCTTGATGTGGTGAGGGTGTCTATTCCACAAATTGGAGAGTCTCTGGGACATTAATCTGTCCTGCCAACAAGACCTGTTGACGTCACAGATCAGGTTGAGGTCACTAGTGCAGGTTACTCGAGTGGAGGTTGACTTGCGGAAATGCAGCAGTCTGATCAAGGTGGGGTCTGAGATTGCCTTGTATGAAAGACAGAGGTCACCTCTGAGGAGGCTGTAGGAGACTGAGTAAATGGACAAGGCCTTTAGCCTATCTGTGTAGGGTAGATGTTTAAGGCCCTGGATTCTCCTGGTGAGAAACCTCTGTGGTCTCTCCAGCTGCTGTACGTACTTTGTGAGGTACATGACGAAAGGGGCATTGTACTCAATAATGGATCTTAAAAGGGAAGAATACAGGTATGTTATGACCAGCTTGTCCCTGGATAAGATAAACTTACTAATAAGGTGGGCCATGTAGAAAGCTTTCTGAACAATGGAGGCAATATGGTGGTCAAAAGTCAGTTTGCTATCAACCTGGGTACCCAAGTCCCTCACAAGTGAGTGCGTGCTTATGACCTTATTATTAATGTGATAATTTGTGGAGACATCACTCTCCCCAAAGGGGATGTTGATGCATTTTTTGGCATTCAGTATGAGGCCATGTTTCTGACACCAGTCATTTGTTTGAGTGAAACCCTCTTGGAGGATGTCCACATCACTAGGTAAATTGAAGAAAGCACCTAGCTTGCAGTCATCTGCAAACTTGGTCAGCCATATCCCACTGGTTTTGGCCTGTACCTCATAAAAGTATATCCCAAGCAACAGAGGCCCCCAAGACCGATCCCTAGGGTACACCACTCATTACAGGTCCACTGCTTGAGGTGGCTTCCCCTATTTTGACTAGAACTATCACTGAGCTAGTTTGCTAGCCATCTGATAACATACAGAGTGATGCCTAGATGTGAGAGTTTATCTATTATACCTGAGTGGGGAATAGTATCAAAGGCTTTGGAAAGGTCAAGGTAGGCGGTGTGCACCATATTCCCCTCATCCATGGCTTTGGTGACTGTCTCAAAGAAGTCATCCAAATTTAGCAGGCATGACCTCCCCTTGATGAAACCAAACTGTGTGGGATCAAGTGTTTGGAGGTTGCCAATGTCCTTGTTAATGAGGTACATGATAATCCATTCCATGGCCTTGTAGATCAGGCTAGTTAGGCTGATGGGTCTATAATTTCATGGAACGGTGGACTCTCCACCTTTGGGCAAAGGGATGACAGTGGCTGTCCTCCACTCGACTGAGATGAAGTCAGCATTCAGGCTTTGGTTGAATAGGGTGCATAATGTTGTTGCAAGTTCCTGCCTGAGTTCATGTAGGGTGCAGCCTGGGATGTTATTAGGTCCCATGGAGGCTGCATTTTTTGCATTTCAGAGGGCAGTGATGACTTGCTCCTTAGAGATATGGAGAGAGGGGTCAGGTGCTGGGGATGTTCTGATTTACTGATGGTGTGTACAGAGGGGTGAAGTTTTCACTGCACCTGTCTGCCAGTAGGTTGGCTATACCTACAGCATTTGTGTATGTAGTGACCTTGACCACCACTTCTGAGGAGATCTGTGTGCTTCTTTTGAGATTACAGACATATGTTAAGAAGGCCTTATGATTGTCTTTAGCAGATGTGGCCAGTTTGGACTTGAAATTTGCTTTGGGGGATTTCACTAGTGCTCTTATTTACTTGTCAAAAGACCAGTTTTATTTACTTGTTCAGGCTAAGGAGAGATTGCTTCCAATTAGGCATCTGCTCCTTCTTGGTATTGGACAGCATTTTGTTCCTTTTATTGTACAGTTTATTTATTGCAGATGTCCACTAGACTGGTTTAATCTTCATTGAGGAGGATGATTTCATCCTATCAGGGTATTCCTGATTCCATGCAGCTATATAAATGCTTGTATAATACCTTGGTGAGGGTTTGTACATATGTGCCAGTTCCTATGGAGGGGGAGGGGGTTGTGAAGCTGTTTATGCCTTCCCTCAGGAGGATGTAATCAGCTTTGAAGAAGTTTTTTTGTTTGACCCTAGCAGGGGGTGAGTTTTGGGGGAGATGGTGACTTTGAAAGTGACCGCGTTGTGATCGGATCATACCTTTCTTATTACAACAGAATCTATAGTAAGACTTTCAAATGAAATTAAAGAAATTAAGGGATGATATATATATATATATATATATATATATATATATATATATATATATATATATATATATATATATATATATATATATATATATATATATAAAGTTAAAGTCAAAACATTGCTATTTGCTGATGACTGTTTATTTTTTATTTTCAGAAGACTCAGCGAGGGATGACTTCTACCTATTTAAAACAGTGCAGGCATTTACAAAACTATAAAGTTTAACACAAATCAGTTCAAGACTGAAGCTTTCCCAGCAAACACAGCTCCATTTAGGTGTCACAATTTTAGATGGACACCTGCAGCACCAAGGTATTTCGGTATTCAGCTGTACTAGAGTACTGCCACTATTTTGGGTTTAAATCTGACACTGATATGGCACAAAGCCATTTTACTACTTTTGACATGGAGGAAGCTAAATCTTTCATTATTATCAAATGTAAGTCTTTTAAAAATGTTCTCAGCCTCACTGTTGCTTTATGTTTTTAGGCATATGCAAACTCCAAAAAAGCAAACTTTGATAAACAGACCAAACAAATTAAGTGTGTCGTTCTTAAGGAACAGTAAGCAGAGAAAAATGAAAAAAAAAAACAAAAAAAAAAAAGCAAAAACATGCTGTTGTCTCCAGCCAAGAATATACGACAATATGCTCTGATCTGCGGTAGGCTTGTACATCTCTCCTTGTAACAGTAGCTATTAAATTCAAAGCAAACTGTAAAGCAGTCTGTGAGGAAAATGAAATGGGTATACTAAGGTCAAAATCAACATGACTGATTAGTTGGTACAAAACTCAGCTTCTGCAGCATCAGAATGCATGGCTCACAATTAGCAGTGCACATGCTACATTAAGGGCACTTGAGGGATAGTCATGGATATGATTGGACTCAGCAGGACCATGTGACACAGCCCTTTAGTTAAATTAGCCATCTGTAATACTTCTTGGATCAGTTGGACAAATGCAGGCCTGAGTTTTTTAGAAGATATCTCCTAGGTAGAATGAAAGAATGGTAGATTTTTTGAAGTGCTTCAAAATAAGTGTATATGTGCAGCCCCATAGCCTTTCAGTAATCATATTACTTTGCAACTACTTCCTATAATCGAGGCTCTAGGAGGGCTTAAAGGCAAGTTATGCTCATTGAGCAAGTGCCTCCCACTGGCATGAACTACTGTCCTGCAGTGTTATTTTCAGCATTAAGAAAGATATGCTTTAACACACAAATACACTTTGTTAACAGAATACCGTTAGTGTGTTACACCAGATTAGTGATATAGTACAGAATTTGATGGGGGTATTCACACCTTTAGGAAAAGGCATTGCTTAGTGCTAGTGTCACACTATGCTTCCCCCTAGACTGAAAAATAAAAAGGGAGGGGTGTTCTGCATATATGGCAATATTCATGTATATATCAGTGCTTGCATTCTCAGCTAGGAGCATCATAGTATTCTGGCAGTATGTAAGTGAACGGCTTTTATGAAGTCACTTTGTTTCTGAGATGATTTATGCATATATCATGTAAGTTTGTGTTGTATAAAAACATATGAATGTCTAAAGAGTAAACTATTTCTTTGGTCTAACTATACAAAATCAGACTCACTGTTTGAGCTAATTGCCCAATATGGGATGGTTAATTGACACAACACTGAGAAAATGTGTTTCAGAGACTGGTATTGCTGTCTTCCACAGTCACAATCTCCATGTGGCCTGACAACATATTGGGCTGTCTCCTGGTCAGCATGAAGAATGGTCTCACTGATCCATTTAGAAACTGCTTTAACCTCGGCATCTGTAATGGATGCATACCAAATGCTTGGAAAACAGCCATAGCAGTACCCCATGGCAAAAATGGCCCTACTACTGACTTTTTAACTATAGTCCTATTCTCCATACCAGTATTATATATAAAGTGATGAACTATATTATAGCAGGACTTATAAATAATAATATAGATAACCTACAATCCCACAATCCCATCCAGTCTGGCTTTGGGAAAGTCAGGACTTGCTACTTAAAATGGTGGGATTCTTAAAGAGGTAACAGAAGCAGTGGACAGGCCTGATCAGTGCACACTGCCTGCTTTGATCTAGCAAAGATCTTTGACACTATCCCATACTTTCCTATTGTAAATAAGTTTGTGCTTAAATATCATACCCTATATAATAGGATCATAGAATCATAGGAGGTTACTAGACTAAAGCCTACCCATTAATACCCCAATTTTCCCAGTTATCAATGCCCATGGGCTAAAACAGCTTTGTTATATGCCTGTACTTTAGGGCATCTACAAACTGCTCCTGCCCATAAGGCCCACAGGTGACAAGCCACGGATGAATTTGTGGTTTCCAATCCATTGGTCCAAATTGTATTTGAATGTGCTTAGGGAAGAGCTCTGTTTCACATGAATGGGGAGTCAGCTCCGGAGAAGGGGTAATCTCTAAGGCACATACATGATTTATGTCACAGATGAGGTTTATACCCTTAGATCAGGTAATTCTAGTACTGCTTCTTTTGTAAATGTGCAACAGATCTGTTAGGGCTAGGTTAGAGAATGCATTGTAGATTAGGCATAGATTGCCCCTCAGTAGTCTGTAGGAGACTGAGTACAGGGAGAGGGCATAGGAATTATTATTTCCACAGTGTATTCTTTTAATGATGAATTCCCTGTGGCCATTCCAACTGTTGACAATGGCTGCTCAGGTACATGCCAAAGGGTGCACTGTACTTGAACATTGGTCTAATGAGGGCTGATTATAGTGGGACTATGATCTCCTTAGACCCGGTTGTCATGCCCTTACTTATAAGTTGTGCCATGTAGAAGGAATTTCTCACTACCATGGACACATGGTGATCAATGTTCAGGTTTCTGTCAACCTGGATTACTAAATCCCATACCGCTGGGTCTAGTCTTAGGGGAGTGTTATCAATGTTGTAATTTGCTGGGGTGGTCATCTCAAAGGGTATAATTATGCATTTTTTTGCATTGTGTTTTAGGCCATGGTTCTGACCTCAGTTATTTAGCAGCATCAGACCATCCTGGAGGATATGTATATCTTTGGGGGATTCATTTCTTACACCCAACATGCAGTCATTAGCATATTTGGTTAGCCAAAATCCCTCTACATTTGTCTTGATTTCAGAGAAGTATATTGCAAACAGTAAAAGTCCATGTACCAATCCCTGTGGGGTATCACTACTAACAGGCCTCTTGGTACAGGTGAATTCCTCCACCCAAACTTAATGTGTCCTATCTGTCAGCCATTTGGCTATCCATTGGGTGATATAGAGATTAATGCCTAAATTTGTGAGTTTGTCTAGAATACCCAAGCGAGGTATTGTGTCAAATGTCTTTGCCAGGTGAAGGTAGGCACTATGTTCTGTTTTGCTGAAGCCTGTCTGGAGTCTGTGGTTGAACAGATATTCTAGTGGGCCAAACAGGTCATGCTTCAAGCTATTTTGGAGGTATCCTGGGATATTATCAGGATCCACTGTTGCAGTGTTATTGGCTCTGCAGAGTGCAATGAGGATCTGTTCTTTAGTGATAGTTGGAGGACAGTGATAGTTGGAGAAGAAAAGGCCAAGGGTACTTGTTGGAGGGGTAGAGATGTGATGGGAGTGAAACTGGAGCTAAATTTATCAGCCAGCAAATTTGCTATATCCTATGGTTTGGTATAGGAAGTTCCATTTACTGTTAGTTCAGTATACTATTGAGTGCTCCCTTTAAGGTTGTGTACATAACTGAAAAGTGCCTTATGGTTATCCTTAGCCTGGGAGGCTATTTATGCCTTAAAGCTGACTGACTTTGGTGGCCTTGGTTAGTTTGCTGAGTATCTTGTTGAGACTTATGAAGGAGTTTTTTGTCCTTTTGGGTGTAGCTCTTCTTGTTTTTGGACAGGATGTTCTTTCTTTCGTTGTACAACCTATTTATACTGGGGGTCCACTAATAGGGCTTGGTTTTGGAAATTGTCTTAAGTTTATTTTGGTTTGGTACTACTGTTTCTATGCAGTTATTTACATGCCTGTACAGAGTTTCCCTAGACACTTCCACATAGGCCATTTTATTCTCTTAGTTTGCGGGGCTTAGAGTTTAGCTAAGACATCACTTATAAGAGGTAATTAGCTTTGCAAAATTTCTTCAAGGTTCTGGGATTTGGTGGGAGTTTAGCCTTTCTATTTATTTCAAGGGTGACCCCTTTGTGATCTGATTAGTGAAGGCATTGCATAAGCTGAGTGCAATGTTCTCTCATATTTTTTGAATACCAGATCTGGAAAATTTGCACTCCTATTAGGTCTGCAGAATATCTGTTTCATGTTGTTTGCATTGACAAAACTCAGGAATCTCTTAGCCTGCGTGTTATTGGTTATGTATGTATCCCAGTTTATGCTGGGATAGTTGAAATCTCCCATAAATATAGTGTTTGGCAGAATCTGCAGTATTGCTACGTGGCTTAAAGGCAGAACCCACACAGCACGGATTAGTGACATTCTTTCTTTTGAAAGGCTTGCTACTGATATAATATTATAAAGTTCCATATTGGAGCTAAACATCTTTTGCAGATACTTCACTGATATCCATGCTGATATGGAAGGTCTCTATTTGACAATGTGTGCTGACGATTGTAAAATTGGTGCTGTTATAAACTCTCCAATGGATACTCCCAATCCTGCAGGAAGACCAAAGTCATAGCAATTCTTGAAATCAAGACCATGGTTTAAATCTCAATGGAAAATGCTGTATAGCCCACTTTCTTGGAAGGATGAAACACCTCTGCAGCTGCTACATGAATAAGTTCCTTCACAGCTGATACTGGTTTCAGAGATCTAGGCACATTTTTCAACAATGAATTCTCATTTGACCACGATGTATCAACTATAGCTTGGTAATCCTTCAGCCTAGTACAACTAATTTCTTAAAGAATAAGAACCATACTCAAGGAATACACTGTCCCTCTATACTGTGCTAATATCTTGCTAATAATACAATGCAATGTACACTTTGGCATGGACTTATTTAGCATATCACAAAGATGACATCCTGTCCTAACAAAGAATATCTCATGTATATCCTCATTAAATTACTCTAAGCCACTGAAAAAAACTGTCACTCTTGTCTATTTTTATAGACTCCTTCACGTGGACCTCGCTGTGATCTTTGTAGCCAAGAAGGAACCTATATTGACTGACATATTTTATATATATATATATATATATATATATATATATATATATATATATATATATATATATAAAATAATTAACATCAGTGACAATAATAATACATCAAAGTATTAATATAATCTGTTGGTAGTATAGGTGTCTCTCTCTCTCTCTCAGTGGATTTTCTACTTAACAAATACATTTCAGCTTCATATGAAGCAACATTGCTTCCCAAGGTTCTTCAAAGCAAATCTTGACAAATGGATGGTGATCCATGCATTTACCCTTGTGCTGACACCTTTTTCCTTTATTGATGAACAGAAAAAAATAAATTACTCTTGTAGTGGCTAGGTTCTAAGTAGACTTTTAGATTACTTACCTGGTATGAACCCATGATCCTGTAAAACAATGTCTCTGCAGAAGCTGTGAGGATGTGTGAAGCCAGATGAAATGCTTTCAACAGGTTTCAAAATGCCACCAAAATATTATTTGCAGCTTTTGAAAACTCAGTCACATTTAATTTCTTTATTTTTTAATCATGTTGGAAAATGAAAAATGTAATGCATGAATATGATTTGGTGTACAGGAAAAAGTTCTCATAGTGCAGGTGCAATGTGAATGTAAAAAATGTAGTAACAAAGTATATCCTCCTCATCTTTTGTTTGTGCATATCTGTGTGTGTGTGTGTGTGTGTGTGTGTGTGTGTGTGTGTGTGTGTGTGTGTGTGTTTTGTGTTGTTTCAGTTGATGTTTATCACTATCATTGCTTAAACACATATTCCTTCAGTAAACACTACAAATTCCCATAAAATCATTAAGAAAAAAAATCTATAAGAAAAAAATCTATAAGATCAATTCCGTACTGTCTGTTCTTTTATCTTTTTCTTAATCTCTTGCATTTTGCTTAGTTATTGCCAGCAATTCTGTTGCTTATCATACTTAACACAGACAATTCAGCTAACTTCTTCTGTGTCACTCTTAAACACGCTATCCAATTTTCAGTTCTTAAGACTTTTATCTAACAGATGCTTACTTAATTTTTCATACAATGAGCAGCACATAGAGACATGAATTACATTCTCTTCACTATCTGACCAATATAGTCATCTTAGAGATTCTTTGCTACACTAATTCTGTAATTTCATAAGTATCCCATCTGTGTCCCAAAATTATATTTTATAAACATTAGTCTCAGTATTCCAACCTGGGCGGCCACGTGGTGCAGCGGTTGGTGTTGTCACCTCACAGCAGGTGGTTCTCTGAATCAATCCTCGGCTGGGATGCCTTCTGTGCGGAGTCTGCATTTCCTCCCTGTGGTTGCATGGGTTTCCTCCGGGTGCTCCATTTTCCTCCCACATCCCAAAGACATGCTGTAGGTGGACTGAACACTCTAAATTGGCCCTAGGCGTGAGTGTGTGCTTTCTGTGGAAGGTTGGGCACCGGGCTGGCAACTCAACACTGTAAAAACTGTACTGCTAATCATAAGCAGACAGGTGATCCGCTATGGTGACCCCTAATCGGGAAAAGCAGAAAGATGAAGAAGAAGTCTCAGTATTCCAATCTCTTATATTTTATTTTCTCCAGGATTAAAATTATAATATGGAAACTTAGGATTGTTGCCAAATAAATTACAAATATATTTTTTACAAAAGTTTTGAAATGTCTGTATAGTGGACAATGGAGGATGGTTATATATTGTTTTAATACCAGAACCAGTTAAAATGTATTCCAGATTCAACTACATCACAATCAATCTTAAGTTGATTAATGTTCTATTCAAGCATGCTCATTTCCTGGGAATGAATGTCAGATTGAACAACAAAGGTTGAATTTGTTTGTATCTAAATGTCTCGCCAAATTATTAAAAGAAGACTAAAACACATTAAGAATAGTACCTCTGTTCTTTGCATCCTCCTGGGATCTTTGCTCCTTCCTTTGCAGGCCAAGGTGCTACCCCTGCCTTTCCTATGATCAATTTTGGTCTCATGATGAACAGACTCTAATGATGAAAATTCTTTGCTGTAGCCTCCCTGATAACTTTGGTGAGGTTATTCTGATGTTATTACCCAATTTGCTTTGAGCAGAATAGGTTACTTCATTTTGAACACTATTCTTTCAAACTTCCTTGGCAAGTTCTGACTTGAAGAAATTCCCAGTTAAAAAAAAAAAAACTTGTCATTAACTGTGTCTTCGTAACTGTCATTGATTTGTTCCTTTATATCTGTAGAACAATGATAATGTTGAAAAATAGGCTGAGTTGGAAATGTAATTCCTAATCTCTATTAATCTTTTCTTGCTTATGCAAAGTAATAATTTCCCCAAATGTTCAAGGAAAGGAAAACATTTTCAAAATCTGCTTTGCACACACCATTATTCAGCTGACGAAATTCGGCCATCTTGATGAACAATTTCATCATGCAGCTGAGATATATTTAAAGAATTACTTTTAATTAACAACTTTAACTGCAAACAGCATTGCTAAAAGGTCTTAAATTAATTATAAAAAGGATCAGTATCAATCAAGCCATTAAGAAACTTGTAGAACAGTGATCTGTTTGGAATTATACTTAAAGATACCAATCATTCTAATTATAAATTATCAGAAACTAAAGTCTAATGTTTATTTAGTTTCTTTTCATAAAAAGATAATAACATTTTAATATCTTCATTATTGGTAAGACCCTAAGGTCTATGAATGAACAGTTCACTAAGGAATGGATTCTCAGGAAATTTAAAAAAAATGGGAAAGTTTATATTTAGTAATACAAGGAAAAGGAACTGAATAAGCATTACTAGTGGTGACATAATTACTGACAACATACCTCTCAGCTGTCCCTGATTTTAAGGGTTGTCCCTGGTTTTGACTCAAATTTTAGATCAGTTTCTCCTAAACTAAAAAAACTGTTGGCTTTTAGGAAAATGTAGGCAAATTCATTAAATAAATAATGAAAATTGTAACAAAAAGAGGTTCTGCCAGGACAGCTAGCTGGAATTTTGTAAATAATTATGTCATTTGTGAATAGCAACCTGATCTATATAAGATGTTTGTATTACAGATGTATTAGAACTGTATGTCATATGTATAACACACGGATTTGTGTAGATGTTTGTGTTAAAAGGTATTTGTAAAGTGCTTGTGATTGGAATGGATGCATAGTATCCCTTACTGGTGACAACAGAAATGTGCATGCACTATTGTAACTGTTTGACTGTATATGTTTTAGCAGAGGAAATGAAATCACTTTACAGGCTATGCCATAAAGAGGCTATCTCACAGGTTTCAAGGCAGCCAGAGACACAAAGTCTGTACTAGGAAGATTTATGTATTGCCTTTGGGGTGAACTAGTTACACTCTGGAAGCATGGAGGTATGCAATTGTTTTATGACTTCCAGCACCTGACAAATATCTGAGCAAAAGCCCTTATGTATGTATTTTTACAGGTAGGTGCTAATTGCTGCCAACTTCCAGCAATGGGTGGTTTGCCTGTGAACTAGAAGTCAGATGACAAGAAGTGATGTCATTCTGTAAGCCATCTCAGCAGTAATATTTTAGATATTATTTTGAGAAGTTTCTTAGTGAGACATAGCATTCTGTATTATGTCTTGGGCCAGACCACAGCAAGAAGAACCATTCACCACATCATTTGCCTTGCTCTCATTAAGTAAGTTGTTAGAGAATAGTAAATATCTTAGATACAGTCAGGAATATAGTGAAGACAAATTTAGATATTCCCCAGGATTTAATAAAATCTGTGTAGGCATAGTGTAGAGCCTACATGGAATGGTACCATGTCTGTGTATAAGGTTCCCCTCAGCAGTGTGCCATGCATATTAATCATGAGGCATTTTTGAGGGAGAGCTGAGGAACATGGGTATTAGATCTGTTTAGGGAGTCTAGTGTAAACCGTGTCCACAGATGGGTAAGGCACTCCCTGCACTGTCCAATTGCAGTATATCAATGTATTTTTTTTTATTTAAAAAACATGTTTGTGCTATGCAGAGCAGAGCATAGCAATGGTAAGCATTGCTGAGACACCTGCCAGACATCTAAAAATAGAATCCGGATGCATTTATTTACTTAAATGTCATGTTTAAGCATACTTGAGCACATTTTTAAATATTGCCCAATGGCATGTAAGAGTGGGAAAACAGGCTATATTAAGTTGACTAGGTGGGAATACAGCATAATCTGTTGGAGTTCTGACTGTATAGTGACTATGGCAGGTGTTGGAGATGGTGAGCGCTTCTGGGCACAGCCTTGGGGCATTCAGGAGTTCACGGTCATGGTTGGACTCCTGTTAAAAAAAACATGGTGACAAGATGCTGCAGGGAGGGTTCCAGGGCTCAGAGGGCAAGGAGGCAGCCTGGAAATGGCTGGCACTTGAACTCACCAGAGTGGCAGGTATCCCCTGCAGAGGTGAGCAGGTTCGTCACCACCATGATGATCTGAAGCATTGAAATGGGGATCTCTTGTACACCTGGGTATTAGAAGCTCAGCCAGGGAATGCTCCACAAGTCTGTAAGTAATATTACCTCAGTATGACCAATATCTAAACCGAATGTCTCCTAAACTGGTATGCATAATGGTGTGCTTCTCTTCCAACAGCTGTAGAGGAAAGAGCTCACAATATTGAGGTGCATGCCAGGCACTTGGCCAGGTTGTGCTGTGAGTGTGGTGACTACAACTATAATATGCTAACTATAGTCAAATAAGCAAGAAAGAGTAAAGCATTGACTGCCATTAGATATATACAGTAAAGATTGTATTGCAATGAATGTGGACTTAGAGCTATACTGCAAAAAGAGAATACTGCCAACTGTATTGCAATATGCAGGGAAGAGTAAAGTATTAACTGTAAGAAAGTATTTACAATAAAGTTTCTAATGCAATAAGTGTGGAATTGCAGCTGTATTGCAACACCAGCATAATCACAACTGTTGTGCAATAAAAACTCGAAACTCTTCCAGGAACTGTGTGAAGGTTTTTCCAATAACGTGTTATGCAATAAGTGCAGAAGTAGAACTGTTTTGCAAGAAATTAATTATGACAACTGTTCTACAATGACATATCAACCAATACCAATAACATCAAGGTAAATTGTGTAGTTCAGGAATGTCTTGTTTAAACCATTGCAGTTGAGCTATATGTATTCAGGCTGTGAGTTACAGTGCTGTAGTTAAGTATAACAGAGTAATAGTTGTAGCCTGCAATTGTAATGCTTGCCAAATGAATTTTTTTAACACATATAGTACTGGGCAAGGCTGATTCTAGATCACTATTGTTCACATAATACTCTGTCATCCACAAACAGCAGGTAAGCAAGGTATATGGGTGAGGTAGCCCACGCCATGATCTGATATTGTTTGTTGACTCCACAGATATTTAAACCTACTAACAATATATTGTGTATACCTGCAGTCTATATGGTAATGTATAGGTTACTTACTATCTCTGTTATGCTTGTACTTCACGCATGTGTGTCCTACTGTCACTGCAGGCTAGTATGAGACTGTAGTAGTACTGCTAGGTTGGATTTTGTTTCCAGGTACGCTGTAGGCAAATAGCAGTCAATTAATAATCAGCATTTACTCAGAAGCTCAGTTTGTTAACTGCACTGTATAAAGTACATTTTGGCACACACAGACCAGGACTTGAATCCAGTGCTAGGTTTTACTACATAATGCTCACAACTTCTCTTTCCAGAGGAACTACATATACAGGGGTGAGGTAGCCCATATTATCAATAAATAATTGTGTGTTTAGATATCATAGACTGAATCATTAGCAAGAACTTGAAAATGCAGTATAAAATAAAGGAAATAAATATGATAAAATAAAGTGAAATATGTAACGTGTATTCTTGGTATGGCTGTATGCCTGGGGTGTCTGTAAAAATGTTGCTGCAGCCAATTTATACACGCCATACAGATGTCCTCTGCAGTCACAGCTATTAGTTTCTATCCCAATGCCTGCCAAGTAAGGCATGATAGTTGTTTAGTTTCTGTACTGTACACATACATGTCTCTCAAGTGTCATTCTGTCATGCAATGTAATAAGTAGTGTGTAATCCCTCTGTCACAAGTTTATCATGGACATTACCTAAATAGCAGAGTATCAATACATCAGCCCACACTACACCTTGTTAGTTATATAGGTCCACCTGATATGCATGTGTTCTGTGTAGTTGTGTACCCACAGTTGTTACTGCTTGTCCCATACTGTCCCATGCAGATAGCTTGAGAGGTATGTACATGCCACAGCAGATACAGGGGACATGTACACATAAAAAAGATAGACCTGTAGAATGGGTAATAGTACTGTTGTCAAGTATGTAGCCAATAATAGTACTAATGCCCTGTTTTTCTTTCTATTACCCCACCCCTTATCTTCATTTATTTATTATTGTTGTTCATTGGTTATGGTTTACTATTAACATATGTTGTTACATTAAACTGTATTTTGGGGCATGTGATTATTATTGGTATGTATTATAATGGTTGAATATTAACATATCTCATTGAATTACCTATTTGATTGGCTTTATGCCAGAACTGTTACTGGCATGCTGTTATTATACTGACTATTCTGTTATTTATTGTTGTGTTTCACATAATATGCATTGTGATGTACTTGAGTTATTTCCACTGTTCTGGCATGCTGTTATTACTGACAATATGTTTTGTTCATAACAAACCTATACTCATTGCTATACCCCCATCACCACAGCACATCAGGGTAGGACGGTTCCCAGTGATCCACCCTACCCTACCTCAACTAGCTATGACAATGGGTCCTACTACATCTGGGACCCAGGCTAGTGGTGCCCCCTCTTCTGCCCCTGCACCACCTGTGGCATCGGGTGGAACCACCTCAGGAGATGGGGCCCATCCTCCCTGGGAGTGGTGGTGGCAGTGCGATAGTCACCCTGCAGCAACTACCGGCCATGTTTTGCAGGATTGTTCATAAGAGTTATGAATGTCACCTGCACCATGTTGAGGGCACACTGGCCAACCTGTTGGGGCAGGTTGGCTCTGGTGCCCAGCCTCCAGCAAAGCCACCTTTAGGGCAGTGAAGGAGCAGTGTTGACTGCCCATGGGTGGGGACCTCAGTCATGTTGCTGCTCTCTGGAGGCACATGCATCTCAGATTCCACCCACCCTATCCAAAGTGTTTACCCCTGTCATGTGTCACACACCGCCCCTATCTATCTTGTCTGTCTGCTATTGCATCCTCTCCTACACAACTGACCTCCTCACATGTACCTATGTCCCTTCCCCAACATTCCACACTCCCCTTAAAAAAAAAAAATAATGGGCACCTATCCCACAAAAAGAAATATTGCCCAATACATAGTTCTACATTTTGCACATGTGTCCACTGGACACAACTAATGTGGTCCAATTGGCTTGACAACATATTTATGTTGTCCACAACACCCCTCTCTCTGTGGTTTAAGTCCAAATTCATCTACAAAATCTGGCAAAATGCACAGCTGTTGCTTTACAAAAAATGGATAGCCATGGTTCTTTCCTACACCCTTCCTGCACATCCCTACCTGCTGTTCACTATGTTCCCCCCCTGCTTTTCCCCATTTTACCATTTTCCTATCTTCCATTTTTTCTTTATATTTTTTTTAGCTTGGGTTTGCGCAGATTTGCATGGAGCGGCACGGAGCTGTGCGCCTCACCACTTCACTTAGCTCAGCTTAAATGAGCTTTAAAGACCTTTAATGTCTGTGTATATCTATGACAATGTTACTCACATGTACAAAATAAACTCCTCTACCAAGTCTCAAACCCAGAGCCCCTTCAACTATAGCACAGTTAATTAATCCACCATGCTACACAGGTTTTCAATTGCACAGGTGTTTCCAGCAATACACACTAACTGCTAAGTGCTGTCATTAAGCATGTAAATGGTATATAAAAGGAGTGGGAAATATAGGAGTGTACCTTGAACCCTGGTGCAATAATACACCATTGGACAGTCAAATACATACCAATGGATGTATGTGAGGCCTGTGATAGCAGGTATATGTGCCCTTTTATCAGCAACTTGTGGAAAAACACCTTATAAGGCAGCAGTGGCAAAGTACATGTACAACTGGGACCCTGGTGCAAAAATACAACCATATAAAGCCGAGCACATACTCACGGATGTAGAACTCTCATAGGTTCATAGGTTCATAGGTTCATAGGTTGGTACTAGGCTATCAGCCCTAGGGCCATAACAATTCCTGGCTATTTCTTCCCACATTATTTACTTTCCTGGACCCTGTCTAGCAGAGGCGACTAGCGTGATCCCTGGGTGAATTTCCTCCCATCCAATCGTCAAGGTTCCTCTTGAAGAGGTCCAAAGAGGCACTCTGCTTGACATGTATGGGAAATCTGTTCCAGAGTCTGGGGAGTGTCTGGGTCAGGAACCTATCCCTCCAGCATGTTTTGTTTATTGTGATGACAAGGTTTAGATCCCTGGAGCGTGTAGCTCTGAGGGATTGGGATTTCTTTAAGTGTAGCATGTCCAACAGCTCTGGGTTTGACATGGCCTTGTATGTTAAGCTCTGAGTAGACTATATGCGACAGAGTATAGCTGGAGTTTTTAAGGTGGTCAGCGTAGGGCATCTGCTTTAGGCCTGTGATTCTTTAGTGAGGTATTTCTGAGGCCTTTCCAGTTGTTGCAGATGTCTTGAGAGGTACATACCAAATGGGGCATTGTATTCTATAATGGGTCTAATGAGGGATGAGTACAGTGGGACAATGACCTCCTTTTTCTGGATGAAGTGATGAGGTGTGCCACATAGAAGGATTTCCTGACTGTTGTGGCGATGTGGTTATAGAAGGTGAGACCACTGTCCACCTGTGTCCCTAAGTCTCATCACACTTTCTGTGTTTAGTGTACTGCCACCTATATGGTAATTCATGGATACATGTTTTTTCCCAAAGGGGATAACAATACATTTCTTGGCGTTGAGCTTGAGCCCATGGCTCTGGCACCAAGCATCTGTTTCTGTAAGGCCCTTTTGTAGAGTATCCACATCATTTGGGGAATCAATAATGGCTCCCAGTTTGCAGTCATCTGCAAACTTTGTTAGCCAGAGTCCCTTAGTGTTGTCCTGTACTTCACAGAAGTAGATGCCAAACAAGAGCGGCCCCAGGACTGAACCCTGAGGTACTCCACTTGTCACTTGTCTGGAGCTGGATTTGGAGTCGGCTACTTTTACAGTGTGGGTTCTATCAGTAAGCCATTTAGCAACCCATTGGGTGACATAGGGATTAATGCCCAACTTAGTAAGTTCATCTATGATTCCAGAGTGCACATATATCTTGCAACTACACATGCTTTTGCAGTGTCTCTGTAGCTCAATCTATTAAATGTGTTGCATACAGTACATTTTGCCACACATAGTCCTGGGTTCGATTTCAGTGTAGTGATGCACTTCAATTGCATTATTATGCAGACAGCAAGTAATGACTGTATCTTGCATTCTTAATCCCCACCGTTTACCGCTACTTAATTAACAGCTACCCAGTTTTGCAAGATAAAGGCCTGCAGCAGAGAGACAATGCACATATCCATATTAGCTAACTCTATGTCGCCTACCTCTCTGTTATTCACACTGTTGCATAACAGGCATACCTTACACACATGCACTGATTGGATTGTATAGAATAAACTTAGCCTGGCTCTGCCATAATGACAGCCCTCACACAGCTGACACCTACAGCTCATACCTCTCTACTGCACAGATTTTTTTGCAGAATGTCCAGATTTTTGCCTCACACTTTTGGTCCATTTTTCATAAAAATGTGGTTTTCTGGAAAATGCTTTGCAAATCTTTCAAGATTGAGGTCTGAAAAAAATGACAGCTTCAGAGTTTATACCCTTCAGAAAATTCATGCTAATGCAAAACCTGCTATTCTATTAACTTGTTTAAGTTTGTAAGAGCCATATTTAAAATTTGTCCCTATTTTTGGTCCTTTCTCATCCCATCATTTATGGCTTTGTCCAGATTTCTTGCTCTAAGTGGTTGAGAGGTATGGTACAGATTGCTGTCTAACAAAGAGTTAACAACTCCCCCTAAGCATACACAACTGTATGTAAAGGTAGCTGCTACAGACCTACCATACCTCCCAACCCCTTACAGCATGGGATGTGAACACAGCCATACTTAGTGGAGGGGCAAAGGCCTAGAGATAGTGACATGTTCAACAGTTTGTCCCTACAAAGAATGTAGGTTGTTAGAATAACAGTTACTGCATTAGCATGCATATTCTGACAGGTATGAAGTGTGACACTCAGATGTCTCTCTTCCTTTATTGACATCACCCACAATGTTTGCCAGTGAACTGCCAGATGACCACAATGTTATGAGACACTGACCAAACATATGAGGAAAAACTGTGCACATACTTCACAAATCTCTACAGTGGACAGTAGTTGTACCTACCCTCTGTGATGCTTTAGTCTCCATACCTCAGTAATGTCCATCCCAAACAGTAAGAAAGGGCCAAGGCTTACATGAAGGCCTTATATATTGTAGTAGCATGTCATTGGCTACTGATACTGCAATTCAGCTGTTTTGCTGCAATTAGCAATTCTGAGTCACTGCTTGGTGCAGAGGCAATTACCTGCTAATGAGCATTACCTTAAAAAGGCAAGCGATTGGTGCTTGGGAACAAGTCTGTATGAGATTTCAGGCACACAGACAGTGTATGTTACAAGCTTTTCCAAAGGAAAGATTCAAAAAAGGAATACTGCACCCCACCAGGTATGTAATAGATGTCTCCATATAATGGGATGCAGATGGGAGGATGGAGGTATGGGGAATAGGGAGTACAGCAGTAGGCGTGTCGTAGATCTATGGTATTGAGATGCCATTGATACTCTGATGTCCTACACCTACAGGCATGACTCACACATGTTCCTGCTTTCCAGCACATCTCAGCTCTGTCCCTATCAATCCCTCCCACATAAGTCAGCTGTTGTAGGAAAGCTAGTGGATTACACTTAGTACATAGTGACAATAACTAAGGATGTACAGTCATGTAACATCAAATGATGTACTGTATGTCACCTCCTCTCATTCTGTGAATGTGTCACATACATAGTTCTAACATTGTAGAAGTGTCCCAGAATGTTCCTGTTGTACTCTGGCTATGTCCCTGTGTCATTGACACATGTCCCAGTTTGGTTGAGTTATGTCTAACATACCTGTCCACCTCCTACAGCAAGAAATCAGACAAAGTCATAATTAATGGTGGGCCAAAAGGCCAAACTTAGTGACAGAGTTTATATATTGCCTGTACAATGTAATAACGTGAGTAGATTAACACTTATTACTGTAGCATAACTGTTTTCTAAGGAATATGACATGTGAAAATCAGAATTTGACTGTGTATGCTGACATCAACCACCAATGATTGGCCAAACATTTGTCAGACATCCACAGGTTTGTATGGATAGGAACACATGTATGAGGCAAACATCTTGACATTCTGCAAACATCTGTATAGTTGAGAGGTATGATGCCTACAGGGGACATATACTACAGCAGGTTTGCATTGCTTTCTGTCATTGTGGCACACTGGTGTTGCTGAACTGTCCCCATATAGTTGTAATAGCACACTGCTATTTGTCCGACAGTAGCCGTATGACATATTAGTGGGAATTTGCCCATAGGGTCACACCACAGTAGACTGCACCGATGGGTGTAGGGACATACTGCAAGATATGTCTCTGCACACAGGGACATAACCCAGTTTTGCTATTTTCTTGGTGATATCCATACATGTAGTGTATTTCCAGACTGTAGTGTATGACGTGTGAGGGAGCAATGGATAGTGCAGGCCATTATGGGTGTCCAGGATCTGTACATAGTGGACATCCACATATCTGGTCCTGTAATGGGTTCCTCTCTTATTATTTTTCAGGAACCATGTATCACAGGAGACATCCACCATTCACAACGGCAGAGAATGATGTAATATTGGATGGCAGCAGTCACCATCATCACATCTTGCTTAGCAGGGCTTGGCACAATCGTGAACAGCAGGCAGCAATGTGGGCAGACCTTGTGCGGGTTGTTAATCAGATTGGCCAACAGGACAGGAACTATGAGCAGGTCTGAAACCGGGCCACATATATAGTGAATGCTGCATATCATAGGGCAGCTACTGTTGCCAGGGATTGTGCTGCCACCTGTGGAGGGCCTGTAGTGAAACAACCACTCTCAGCCACAGAGGAATTCCTGGTGAACCTAAGATCAACTAACACCTTCCAGGCATCCATCACACCATGCATCCTGGAGGTGTCTGCCACAGTGTTGACAGAAGAGGAGCATCCAGGTAAGCTTACTTTGATCACCAGTGTAATATTGTAACAGTCATTGTGGCAGGCTGTACATACCAGTACATGGGTGTCAGACCTCTTTGCACTGGGGACGGAGTTGGGTTTTATGCACAGTTGTGTACACATACTTAGAATGTCAGCAATATGGCTATTATCACAGTAGCTACTGTACATGTGGATATATGCACTTATTACCTTGTAGTGCTGCAGCATTTGCTGATGCTGACAATACCTCTCCCTCACCTTTTCATAGGGCTGTCAGGTGTGGCCGAAGCCCATGGTCCTGTACCTGGTAAGTGTGATACTTTTGTTTTATGGGTCATATATACCCTAAGAAAGTTAAGGGATGCCATTTCACTCTATGTACGACTGCTGTGCTTAGCCAGAATAGACTATTTGTAAGTTCCAGTCTGGAACAGTTAACTAGAATGCATAGAGTGGGTAATCACACATGTGTATTTATACAAACATTAACACTTTTGCACTTATAGTTTTGAGCAGCTGCGCGGCCTGGTATACATGAGGCAGTTACTCCAAGATGCCTGTTCAAACACAATAGGAAGATGGTACATACATGAGTTAGTGATACTACAACTGGCATATCATTCTCAAGACAGGTGTACTGTGTGTTATATGTAATTCTATCATATACTCTGTCATATTGCATAGCTCACAGGTGTATTGTACTGGCAACATTAACTGGATGCAGCTGAAGTGCATGTTATAAAGGGCCTGAATTGACTGTGTATGTTGTTGTGAGTTTGTCTGCTATGCATGGGAGCAGAGATGAGAAGATGTGGCACATGTAATGCAGTTGTGGATCCTCATCTGTATACATCTGTGTGAATTACCATACATAATAGTGCAGGTAATAATGTACTGCTTTTGTCTTGCTTCTCAGAGGTAAATGGGGGGGGTGGCATCTGTCCCCTCACAACCTGATGTCAGTGTCTCATCAGACTTTGATGATGGTGGTGGCCATAGTGTGGCACAGGTGGGGTTGTCAGGGCCTGAATCTGTCCGAGAGGTTGAAATTCCTCTTCTGCCCCCATTGTCCCTGCACACAGTCGGTATGCCTATACATACCCAGTCCCCAGAGTCCACAGATACTGGACAGTCAGAGGGTGATGACATTGCACAGGACAGTTTGACAACTATGGCATCAGTGAGTGTAGACACTGGCTAATACCAGAGAGCTGGTGATGTCCCACACAGGCAGATTGACAAGGGTGCTCAAAGAAGGACTGCTGCCCATCCACCACCTGTCACAGGTGTCACATCATGGGTGGCTCACTGCATGTTTCAGGCCATCATGGAGGCACAGGCATGTTCTGAATGCAACACCAGACAGATAATTAGGGCTATGGATGCAGCACAGTCAGGCATCTGTGACTACCTCTACCGCATTGGTGACACCCTGGATCAATTCACTGATGTAGTGGACAGATGGTGGGCTGAGACAGTGCCTATCTTTGACTACACATTGTCTGTGCTGTAACATCAGGTTGGAGTTGGGTGTCAGACATGTGGGCATAGGCCAGCAACACCATCTGCTGAGAGCCCACATGGCCGTGCACACATGCGCTCCCCTAGTGGCAGTATCTCCAGTGCTACAGAGAGGTGTGCTGTCCACACCATGATGTGGCAGGTCATAGGCATGTGGTTCTGGGGGGTCCCTTAGGGGACACACCATCAGGTACTAGCACCGCATCTGACCTTGGGCATGGTGGTGTCAGTGTTACTCCTGGTGAAGCCAGTTTGCGTGTTCATGGCGCAAGATGCTGAACTGTCCACTCTACCATGTATGGTCCACAACCATCCACCATACACATGTGTAGGGCTAGTACTGGACTTGACTGTGTACACACAGACATGCCAACACCATATCACATGCAGGTCACCAACAGACACACACTGCACCTCTCCATGGTCCATCAAACTGGCACCCCTTCTTGACTCACACACATGTTGTCAACTGTTTGGCACAGCCTAGGCTTCTGGCACTCCCACACCACACCTTGTGCATGTAATGATACCTGTGCCACATTCCTGCCATCCATACCATTGATGCAGGGACCTGCAGATATTTGTCTGATGTACAGGGTGACTATATTACTTTACATGTGCATGTGTAGCACAGTAGTGTTATGTCATGGCAATTGCTGTTGGCCAGAACAGGTACTGTATGCTGGCATTATTTTCAGTTTGATTACTGGGGAAGTCCACTGGGCCAAGAAGTGCCCATTTTCAGTGGAGGCCCGGGGAGAAAAGCTCCATGAGCAATGCAATACAATAAAGGTTACAAAATACAAATAAAGGTTACATAATGTTAGAGATGAAATACAAGAGTAAGATTCATACATTCAGGAAACTGCAAAGTGTAATATACATTATGAGACATTTAAAAACAGACTTTTTTTTTTTAGCTCTTCAGATGTTTACAATATTTACATGCTTGGAGTTAATTAAAGTCTGCTAGTTCTGGTTCTTTGGAGGAATAAGAATAAGCATGAGAGTATAGTGGAGCAGGAGTAAGGAGAGCTTAGTGGGGAGAATCCCTAGAATTTATGTGGGGTGAAAGCAGGAGCATTTCCATTTGGAAGATAGGTGTAGGAAAAGTTGGGTCTTGAAGGATTCAGTGTTAGGTATAGTCCTAAGTGAAGGAGGGAGAGAGTTCCATTTTTTACCTAGAAAGAAGGAGAGTAGAAGCTGGCCAGCGGGACATTTGGGTTTGTGAATGGAGATTAGGTTTTGGTGTTCAGATCTCAGTGATCTGTTTGGGATGTATGGAGGAAGGATGTTCTTTAAGACTGGGCATTTATCAGGAGAGAATATTAATTTGTGAGCGGTGGTTAGTTGCAGATAGTCTAGGTGGTTAGGGAGTTGTAACCAGTTCAGAGATTGTAGGCTGAGGCAGTGGTGAGTTGACGTTTTGGATTTAGTGGCAAATTTAGAGATCTTATTATAGCAAGCTTCAAGTTTAGAGGTGTTGGTAGCAGACAGATTGGTTAGAAGAGGGGCTCCATATCGAAGAGACGGTAGGAGGTAGGTGATTGCCAGGGTATGCCTAGAGGAGTTGGAAAGAAAATGATTGTTCCTATATAGCATACCTAGCTTTTGGTGGGTTTTCTTTATGTTTTGTTGTATGTGAAGATCGAATTTGAGGTGTTCGTCTATGGTAATGCCAAGGAGTTTTGCAGAGGGGACCGCTTCTATAGCAGTGTTAGTTTGGCTTAGGACATTGAAAGTGTTTTTGTCAAAGGAGGAAACCTTGGAGGGGAGGAAAATTAGTATTTTAGATTTATTGGAGTTGAGGGAAAGGTGGCGTTGTTGCATCCAGTTCTCTGTAGTGGAATAGGCTATTTGAGTTTTAGTCAGTAGTTCAGGAATGTTGGGGATGGCACAGACCAAGGTAGACCAAGTTGTCAAAACGTAAAAGTACCAGTAAGCTAAAGATATCAGCTGCCATCCGGTTCATCAAAAAAGAAATCTTGTTAGAGGCCAGATGGTTAGGCTGTCTAGAATTGTTAGTGATAACCAAGTTTTTGATGGTGAATTGAAAAAACTAATGAATATGTTCATTGTTAGAGGCTACCCTTGTGACCTTATCTTAGAAATTAGTAATGAAATTAATACTAAGAGGTATATTTCATACAAACCTATTATTTTATACGGATTACTAGAGGTTGATACATCAAAACCAAGTTTACCTAGACATAATACATTTATTATTCCATTTAATGACAGAACATTTGAGATTGTCAACACAGTACAGGAAGCATGGACCAGTGTTATTGACTCTAATATAGAACTTTCAAGTATTTTGGGTAATAAACCCACAATTACATATAGTAGAGGGAAAAATTTGAAAAATGTGTTTGAAAATAACTATAACATTGAATTGAGCAAAAATTCCAAGATGAGTAAATGTGATGCATGTCACGTTTGTAGGTTCATAAATGATGGTCCATATATCTCTATTTTTAATTATGGAAAGACTATTAGATGTCCAGGCCATTGTAACTGTAACTCGGGTATGGTTGTTTAACAGTTTGCCAAGCATTCTATATCGGCAAAACTATTAGGAAGTTAAAAACACGTATTATAGAACACATGAGTGACATAAAGAGACATAAAACAACTAGTATGTTATATAACCACAGTACCAACTGTTCCAATTTTAAAAAATTTCTTTTTTTCGTCATTGATAGAATACCACAGAATAGACAAAGTAAATGGCCTGGCATCAATGAGCAAATATCTATTTCAAGTATTCTTAAATTAAGATCTTATTTTATATAAATATTGTATACAAAATATTTTATAAAATTATGTATTTGACAATACATCCTACTCACACTAGTAGTTACAACTTGAATCCATCATTTATTGTTATTTAAAATTATCCAATTTATTTGTGTTTTATGTATTTCATACAGAATTAATATAAGGATTAGTATATTGATATTTATTTATTTATTCATTATTTATTTATTCATCTTATATGAATTAATGTATTTAATATCAATATTTGTGATGAGCACAATATGTATCACAACTGTTTTAATACAACATTTAATATTTAACAAATGTATATTAATGTTCAACATTTAATTATACAAACATTTGTTTTTTATACATATTTTAAACATATTTCATTAATTATTTTCCTTGAGGTAATTCTTTGTTCACCTATCTGTTTTTGTCCCGTGTATTGGTTATGGATCCTTTCTGTTTTTCAAACATATGTATTGTTTCAGTGTATTTTATTCTATTCAATGTTTTAATTAAGTGTTAATGAATTATTCATTATTCACTTTACGTTTTATTAATTACTATTTAAGGGATGATGTGAAACGAATCTTTGCACTCTGATGATGCCCTACTACTAGGTGAAAAAAGCAGTGTGCTTTGTGGTGGATTGTATCTTCTTGTTTGGTCGAGTTTCATCTATTAAAGTGTTTTTGGAACCAGGATCCAAGGTTTGCTGATATCTTTAGCTTACAGACCAAGGTACAGTCATCAGCGTATTGGATGACCGTAGTGTCAGGGATGACGGTGTGAAGGTTATTTATAAAGATGTTGAAAAGCATGGGTCCGAGGATGGACCCCTGAGGAACGCCAGTAGGTGTAGGCAAGAAGGAAGAGGAGGAGTTCTTCCATTTGACAGCTTGTGATCTGTCAGATAGGTAACTGGAGAACCAGGATAGAGTATTACGGGAGAGATTAAGGTTAGCGAGATGAAGGAGAAGATGTGTGTGGGAGATGGTGTCGAAGGCTTTAGAAAGATCTAGCAGTACTGTGGATACAATGAGTCCAGAGTCTCGGGCTTGATTGACAGTTTCTAGGAAGGATAGTAAGGCAGTTATGGTACTATGGCCAGGACAGAAGCCGTGCTGGGTGAGTGTTAGAAGGTGATTCTGAATTAGATAAGGCAAACGTTGGTGGTGGACACATTTTTCTAGAATTTTAGATATTGGAGAGAGTAGGGCAATGGGGCAGAAGTTAGAAATAGTGGTGTTTTTGCCTCCTTTGTGAAGAGGTAGAATGTAGGCTGAACGCCAGAGTTTGGGTATGTGTGACTCATTTAAGGATCTATTAATCAGGATACTAATTGGGAGAGCAATACCTTCAGCAGCATATTTGAGGAAGGAGGTGGGTATGTTGTCAGGGGCATTAGAGCATGACTTTAGATTGGATAAAAGCTTTTTTATAAAAATGGTGGAAATAGGTTTGAGATGGAAATTAAGGGGATTGTTATTTGGGTTGTTGGGCGTTGTGAAGAGGGAGTTAGGTGGATTCTTATTTGGGAATGTTTTAGTTAGCTTAGCTATGGATTCAATAAAGAAAGTTTTGAAATGGGAGCTCAGTTCACTGTCAGTTAAACTAGGGTCATGGCAGGGATTATTCCTCGATCCAGGATGAAGAAGGGAGTTGACTTATTTCCAGAATTGTTTTGGGGACTTATTGTTGTTGGACTGAAGTTTACTATAGTAGTTTTTTTTGTCCATGGTAATAAGTTTTTTTACTTGGTTGCGGAGTTGGGTATATTGGAGCAAGGCGGAGGACAGTTTATTTTTCTGATAAAGCTTCCAGGATTTGTCTCTGTGATGCATAATTTGTTTAGTTTCTTTGGTCAGCCAAGGAGCAGAATTGGCTTTGATTTGTTTGTTTCTTAGAGGGGCTAGGGAGTTAAGAGTATTTAGGAAGATAGAGTTAAAATGCTCTACAGCGTTGTCAAGTGGGACAGTGTTTAGGATTTGCAAGTTAATTTGTTTAAAGATGTTAGAAAAAATTGAAGGGCTGAAGTTGCTAAGGTTACGAGTTTGAATGTAGAGATGTTGGTGTTGGATGGAGCTAGTTGATCGATGAATGAAGGCAGGGAGATGGTCACTGAAGGTGTCGGGGATGGTGCCACAGAGAATGATTTTGTTTGGATGGGAGACTAAAATCCAATCTATGATGGACCCTGGGGGTGGTTTTTGTTAGGGTGAGTTGTTGAAAGGATTACTTGGGTGAAGTTGTAAAGGTTAATGGATAGTGAGGGGGATGGCGTGTTGATTTTATTCCAGTCAATATTGACATCGCCTAGAATATAGGTTTCGTATTTTATTTCAGTTGAGGCCCAGTGAAGAATATCTTCAAGGGTGGAGATATTGTTGCCAGGGGAGATATATAATGAAATAATGCAAATATTCTTATGTTTATTCAAATGGAGAAGGCTTGCTGTGATTTCAGAATTTTTTAATTGAGGGGTAGGGATTTGAAGAGGAATTAGGGAGAGAAGATTGGAGTAGATTAGAGCCGAGCCTCCACCTTTTTTTATTTAAACAGTCACTTCTGAGGATGTGGTAACCAGGAGGTAAGATTTCAGAGTCAGTAATATGGGGTTTTAGCCAGGTTTCAGAGATGGCTAAGATGTCAGATTGGTTGTGATTAATCCAGGCTTGTACATGGTGAAATTTGTTGTTAAGGTTCTGGGCATTGATAGTGAAGATCTTAAGAGTGCTAAGAGGGTAAGTGGGTGGAGAAGGGAAAGGGGAGGAAGTGATATTTATAGTGGGTGAAGAAGGGGGTGGAGGGAAGGAGTAGTTTGTGCTGAGGCAGGGGCCAGGGTTAGGATGAATGTCTCCAGATAAGGCTAGGACATTACATGTGATAAGTTTTAGCCTATAAGGTTTGTATTGTAGGTATTTATCTGGGGTTAACATGTGTCGTGTTGCCATGTGTCATGACTACACATCAAACTTTGTGTGTCTTTGCTGCCTGATGGTACTCTGGTGGCAGTGTTACAGAATGACAGGTGTGTCACGGACCTGTGTATGTTTTTATCCCAGGAGTATAAGTAGTTAAACTATCGACACATAGTGGCAATACAGTCGCATATGATGGCAAGGCAGCACAGCAGAAATATGACATCAGCAAAGTATGCCATTATACGTGCATGGCTTCCTAGGTGCATATGTGTAGATCAGTGTGTTAGACACAATGGGGACAGTCAACATCATCATGACCTGTGACAAGGTCTGCTACCCTTGATACGTATCACCTGGGTATTCTGCATGTACAAAATCTAGATAGGGGAGGACATCAGTTATGCTTGTGTAGATGAGGGCAATTTAGGGCCAGCTGCTAGTCACAGGTTCATAAAATGCATAACGACTGCACATAGGTCAGATGGGCATGTCTCTAGTGCAGCAAGGGGATATATTTACCCCCCCCCACACACACACACACACACACACACACACACACACACACACTCACACAAAAGTTGGATGATGGAACCCCTTCCTGTCTATTGTTACACACTACAGTTTGCAGTACTTATTGCATGCTCCACAGAGTTTATCAGTTATTAGATTGTCAGCCAGTGCTCATAAGATGGATGACATCAGCAGGCCTTGTAGAGGAGGGAATTTAGAGGCCAGCAGAAAGTCACAGGGCCATAAAATGCATACCATTGCACAGAGATAGCCCATATGGGCATGTCCACACACACACACACACCCACACACACACACACACACACACACACACACACACACACACACACACACACTTGGATGATGTCAGATTTGAACCCCTACCTATCTAAGATTACACACTACAGCTCACAGTACTTATCGCATATGCCACAGGTTATACCTGCTGTATATGTTGATGCAGGCACAGTACTTTTAGAGTATGTAAATTGCCTTTGTATTAGCATGTATGGCCTACTGCGGTGGTGGTGCTGCGGTAGTGTTGTCGCCTCACAGTAAGAAGTTGCCCCGTTCGATTCTCAGCTAGAGTGTCTTCTGTGTGGAGACATGCATGAATGGGTGTACCTTCATTGAAGGTTGTGTGTCAGAGCTGGCAACTCGGCATGTAAAAATCTACTGCCAATCATTAGCGGACCAAAGTTCTACTGTGGCGACCCCTAACCGGGAAAAGCCGAACAACATTAGCATGTATGGCCTGCAGAGTGATACTGTTGGTACTGTTATTGTATCTAGTGTCCTAGGTTTGGGATACCTGGTAATATCCCTGCTATGTGTGTACATTTACCAGTATGGTCATATGTGGCTGTTTGCTGTTTGATAGGCAGATATGTGGCCAAGGACAATATGGCCTGTCTAAAGCATGCAGTGCAGCCATTGTACATTACACCACATGCATACCTTTGTCTATCTACAGGGTGACAGTCCAAATGCACAGGGGTCAGAAGGGGAGTGGTTTATGTACTGTTGCGGCCTTGGTCTGTTTCCATCAGACAACTGTTGTGATGTGTAAGTGCAGATAACCCTAGCATTCCGGAATATCTGGGGACATTTGTACATCCCCACCAGTATCTATATAAATATGCATAACAGGGATGTTTCCTTAAATGTTGTGTGTGTATGTTATGTAAATGTAAATGTGCTATGTAGCTATATGTGGAAAGTATGTGTATCATTGTACCTTATATAGCTATATTTACATCTTGTTATCATATATACATATATATATATATATATATATATATATATATATATATATATATATATATATATATATATATATATATATATATATATATAAATATGTGCCACATACTGATAGAAACACTCATCAAGTGTGAGGGGGATAGGGAGAGACAGAGATGTACACAGCTACGTCTGTACAGAAATATGTCCACATAGCATGTCTTTGGGTGGTAAAGGTGACAGACTTGGTCTCAAGTTAGCTAAGTGCAGGAGTATGCCTAGTGTGACTGTCAGTACTTACAAGCTGACACCAGGACAGAGCTACCTGTACTCCAGTCTGCGATTATGTGTGCTGCAGGCCATTGATTGCTGCACCTGTTACCACAGCGCTGCACTTTCTTGATCTTGTCCAAGACATTCCCCTGTTATTTGCTGACCTTAATATGTGACTCATGGGTCTGTGTTGAATGCAAATATTCAAAATTCTGAATCTCATATGGTCGACACCATATAATCGGATTTTTGAATGTTCGAACATTGTAATGGAGATCTCAGTAAGGGAAGATTTCCCTTTTCTGCATTGTAGTGCAGTCTCAGATTTGGTATATTTAAAGAGCAAGTGTGTGTGGGAGTGGGTGCAGTGGGGCTTGCTCCCCTTTTTAAAAACGTAAGGTAGGTGTTTTTGTGTACTTTATTTTTATTAGATATTCGGACTTTTGAAAGTTCGATCATATGGTGTTGCCCATATGAGAGTCGAATTTTCAAACGTTTGATTATCTAATATAGACCCGTGACTTATACCTCACAACTGTACAGACTGCCCAGCATTTTGCCTCATATATTTGGTCCATTTTACATAACATTGTGGTTTTTCTGGCAAATTAGTGGCAAATCAGTGAAGATTGAAGTCAATAAATAATGACAGACATTTGAGTTTCAGACTCCATACACATCAGGAGATTCGTGCTAATGCAAGACATATTATTCTAATGACATTCTATGTTTGTAAGTGCAAATATTAAAAACCTCTCCTTATTTGTGGGCCTTCATCCCACTGTCTGTTCATGGCTTTGGCCAAATTTCCTGCTCTAAGAAGTTGATAGGTATGATGTGACTGAGGTACATGATGTAACAGCACATACAGGGTGACAGCCCGCATAGCTCACCCTGTACATGTTTTTGCAGAATGTCCAGCATTTTGCCCCATATGTCTGCTCTGTTCCTGATACATTTGTGGTTTTCCTATACTATACTGTAAACAGCAGTCACTGAATTGTTGTAACTACTGACACATTTCAGTGATGCCCATTACATCCTCCAGCTAATCTGACCTATTGCAGCCTGCTGTTATACTAGCCACCTGCTAGGTTACTCAGAGTATGTATAATGTCTATCTGTAGGTATAGCCGTTTGTCCCCCCATTCACTCTGGCTTTGCCCAGCTTTGTTGCAGTAAGAGATTGAGGGATTATGACAGTCTGTGGGAATAACACTGTATGAGTACCTCACATGCAAAAGATGTTGGATGCTGCTAGATTCTAACCATCAACACCATTGCCCATGCTACTGTCCCTTGCCCAGTGAGCTACACCAGCTGGCAGACAGAGAGGTTTCATTCCTCACACTATCAACAATGTACAGGAATTGTCTGGTCTGCTGGCATATCACTGCAGACTTACAGGAGTTGTATGGGAACACTGATGTGTTTGGAGTGGGGGACAACCAGCCCCTGCTCTGCTGGAACAGACAGTTGTGTGACTGTCCTGTGACCCCACTGTTTGGCATCTACCTTGAATAATGTTGTGGAGTTCCCAACCATGTGGCCTAGTGGATATTATGGGGCCCATACTAGTGAACAGAGTACCTGTTATCCCAAATGGCTGTTAGATCTGTACAAGTAGCCCAGTAGCCCACTACAGATCTTTGCAAGTAGCCCAGTAGCACACTATATATAGCCCACTCTATTCCCTTGCATACATGTGGCAGGTCAATACATATGCTACCATACTGTAGTACCCCTTACAAGTGGTATATAGGAGAGAGATTTACCTTGCAAATGCAGCAGGTGACAGACCTGTAGTTCTGGGCTACCTTTGTCTGATGCATGTAATCCACAGCCAATACATAGTGAGGTACAGAATGTGTGGTCTGGCTAGCATCATTTTTACTAATATGTATGTGAGTCAGAGTAAGGTGTCACTCCCTAGGGCCCTAGGTTGTCAGTGCATGTGCTATGCATAGTCTCTTGGCCAAGGCCAGGGCATATTAGGCATGCCTACTTCTGCCTACAGGGAAAGCCTCATTGGGTTCCTCCTCCGAGCCCCCTGTGGGTGTGGCTGTGGTGACCTAGGCACTGGTGGGGGGCTGTGTATCCCTTCCCTTTGCTGATCCTGCTGCAGCTGTTTCCACAGGATTATACTGCATAGCATGGCACATACTGTGAACATTTGTGCACATGTGGTTGAAGAGTATTGCAGGGCTCGACCAGATATATCGAAGCACTCGAACTGTGACTTCAACAGCCCAAAGACATGCTCTATGATGTTCCTAGTTTGTGCATGTACCTCATTATTGCATTCTTTAGTGCGTGTGTGTGCTTTACGATGGGTGTCATCATCCATGGTTCCAGTGTGTAGCTAACATCCCCCAGTAAATGACCATGTGGGATGTCCCCACTAGCAAACATCTGGTACAGCTGTGATGCTTGCCAAATATGGGAGTTGTGATAACTGCCAGGGCTGCCAGTGCACACATCCATGATAATGCCCTGGGCATTGCACACATCCTGGCAGTTAATGGAGTGATTCCCCTTGCGGTTGATGTAGATGCTACCCTCCTCACTGGGTAGTGCTTTGATGTGTACATGAGTGCAATCTAAGGCACCCAGTATCTCAGGGCTGTGCTACATGGTGGAAGAGTTGCATACTGCTAGCCCTCTCCTCAGGGGTGTGGGGAAAATAAATGTGCTCAGTGGCATGTGGCAGCATGATATCCAGGAACTGGTGGAGTACCCTGGAAGAAAATGCCTGTGATACCCCCATTATGTCCCCAATTGGTCTTTGGAAAGTACCTGTAGCTAGTATCCTAATGGCTACACATAGCTTTGTTTTCACTGTGATGGGTTCCTCTCTGCTGGTTCTGGGTCTGAGATGAGGTTGGCAGAGCTCAGTGAGTTCTTGTAGTATGTCCCTGTCCACCCTAAAGTGCTCTACAATCTGCAGCTCATGTAGCCCCTGGTAGTTACCCTGGGCCTGAGCACTTTTCTACTTCTCAGTCTGGGCTTATGGTCAGCATCATCAGCAACTGCATTGACCTCAGCCTTTAGCACATACATATGTAGCAGACCTCCAGCAGCCTGTAGCATTCTCTCAGTTAAAATTCCCAAGTCTGTACTCCAATGGTGCAGCGTATGGGGAGAAATCAGATTGTAGGGTGTATGTATACTTTATAGTGCTCTGCTGTAGGTGTAGGCTGCGTGATTAGCTAACTATGATGCATTCCACCTGCCAAATATATCATTAAGGGGTTTTAATGGTCCTAGTTTAAGGGAAACAGGGCTAATCAGTAATTAATATATCATTGGTTTTCTCAGCCAATTTTTTTTACATCCTTCCTTGCTGAGCATTGCAGTGCACTGTGCAAACCTGTGCCACAAATATAAACAGATCTTAGCAGTCCATAGACACACCCCCATGAAAGGTCACACTCAGCAGGGTGGCATGCCATGCAAACATGCTGAAACACAATGAAACATGCGCCTGAGAGGTAAACACATGTTAGCAGTCAGTGTACACATCCCCCTGCTCAGCTCGGTGGCGCACCACTCAAACAGGTGCTGCTGAGCTCCAATGAGCTTACAAGCACATGGACACCCCTCCTTTGATGTCAGTTACCTCTTCTGTGGATGCCAACAAGGTTCTGTGCCCACATAGTTAGGATCTGCAATCACAAATACCCATTTGTGCTATTCAGTCAACCCAGCTCTTTTGCATACAGATCCGTGCACAGAACCTAGTAACTACATGGTTCCAGGCCCTCCCTTGTTAGCAATCAAAGCTGTGTAACATTATACATACTCCACACAGGGTCCTATAATGCATTAATGTTACAAACTCGCAAATTCTGTTTTTTACACTCTTCATTTTTTTTTTCCCATAAAGGCATGTTTGCGCACTGTGGCGCATCACACAAACATATACAGGGTATTAAAAAAATATATATTTTTCATTATTTTCCATACAGTTTTGGACACACAGTGGATAGTTTTGCATATATCTTTGTCCGCTATGCTATTTCGGAAACTCTAAACACACTTTTATAGCCCCTAGTGTAATTTTTACATCCTGTACATGGAATTTTTCCATGTACATTACTACATGAAATTTTTCCATTTACATCATGGACACCAAAATGGGGTCTGCAGGACTGCCTGTCTGCTTGTTGGATCACTCTACCAGCCACATTTGCATGTGTTTCACCTGCTTATGAGGTGATTTGCATGTCAAGAACACGTCTGTGTTCACACACTCGTACACACTCCTCAGCTCCGTTTACTGAATTGCACATCTGCTTACTTCCATGTAAGCACTGTGCCACTATGCCTACATGGAAAATAAGTCATTGTAGGCTTTATTGAACCCCCCCTTGTTTTTTTCTTATTTTTCTGAACTTGTCCTTCAATGTTGTTTTAAATATTTCCTGTAATTTTGAATTCTGATGTCACTGTGAATATATACTTAGCATTGTCCTTTTTATTATTTATTATCAAATATATTTAAACCTTTCATTGTGGCTGATCTTTCTAGAGATATTTAAGTTTTTTGAGTACTTGCATATTCATTTGGTGACACTGTGTGGGCCATTCCTAATAGCCTTGCTCTTGGTCAAACTACCATTTGAATATTTTAATATTAATTTCACTCAGTATATTGGGTACCCTTGGAAGAGCCTTAAGGTAGCTGTCAGGAGTGTATGGTGGAGTCATAACAACCTTATAGTGTAAATAGAAGGGGACATAGCTAGTAAACCTTTGCCAGCATTTCCCAGGTGTGTGTGTGTGTGTGTGTGTGTGTGTGTGTGTGTGTGTGTGTGTGTGTGTGTGTGTGTGTGTGTGTGTGTGTGTGTGTGTGTGTGTGTGTGTGTGTGTGTGTGTGTGTGTGTGTGGTGTGTGTGTGTGTGTGGTGTGTGTGTGTGTGTGTGTGTGTGTGTGTGTGTGTGTGTGTGTGTGTGTGTGTGTGTGTGTGTGTGTGTGTCTGTGTGTAAATCAAATCTCAAAAAGTGTGTGTGTCAGCTACATGGGCAGGGACAGAAAGCACTAGTTGGACAGAGAGGGTGCTAAAGGACTTGGCTTAGACACTCAGCTGAGATCTCAACTCTATAGCCTGTGTGAGTGGGGAGTCTTATTGGGGATCTGGAGAAAGAGGGAGAAACCAGCTCCAGATTGACTGTGGTCCTTGTGTGCTCTTAATGGAAATTGCACTTGATGCAGACAGCTGCATCTGGAAATACTGTGTGTGCACCTGTCATCCTTCCAGTGAACGTCCCCCACAGGAGCCAGTGGTGAGGATTGAGCCTCCTTGATTATTGGTCGAGTAGAGGGTCATAACAACAATAATTAGAGTTAGAGACTTATTTTACTTGAAAATTTATATTAATTCACATTCTCTTATTCAGTCAGTGTCTCAAGTTAATAGTACTAATATCTTAAAAGTGGCCCTGAATGTCTCTGATTATTTCTGGGCTTGCCCAGATTATGTTGGGATTTGTCCCTAATTTGTTAAGATCTATGGCTGACAATTGTATTGGTAGAAGGATCTGAGCTGGTATTTTCTTTCCCATCACTTGCTATAAACAAATCTTGAAAACACTTGAGTTTAAGTTCCTGGACTTGTTCTTGTAAAATGATGAAGTTAGCTCAGTCAATATATGGTGTACATTGTTCATCAGTATATTCTGACTGTCCAGCATGCAATTTAGTGCAAGTCCATCAAATTCATTATTCATTCCATTGCTATTTGCCATCTGGACTTTGGTAACTAATGTCAATTAAACCAAAACCAATGTTCCAGATGTAGGTGTTAAACGCAAAAGCAATTATAAAACAAAAACACAAACAAAAAGTAGCAAAAATTGAATATAATTTAATACATAAATTTAAGAAAAAACCTTTTATTAGATGTTTTCATCTTTAAATATGCACAACCATCTTCAGAATGGATAAGCAAATAAAACACCCTGCTACTTATTCCATACATAACTGAGTTTTCTAATCATATCAAACAATTGGTTAATGATAGTCCTAGAGCTGTAGGTTGTTTAAAAATATTTATAAAGTCTATGAAAGCAGAAATGATGAAGTCATTGTTTGTTAGTTACATTAGCCCCAAGCTTCAGTATGGGATAACAGTATAGAAACCCTATAAGAAAACAAGCATGAGTAAACTGGAAAGAGTACGGCAGAAATATACCAAGGGCATCCATGGATGTGAAAATGTAACTTATTATGAAAGACTCAAATGGCTGAACTTGTACAAGGTCTCATATGGATATTTAAGAGGAAACCTTATTCAGGTATATAGGGCATTTGGAGATAACAACCTCTGGCAATGTTTGGGGTTATCAAAAAGTAGTATAGAATCATCAGACAACCTATACAGAATATTCTATAGGAATATATAGGAATATAGGGGTTTGAATGGAGAGATGATAAGTCAGCAAGCAAAGGAGAGTAGTACTGCTGAAATTGAATTAATCCTCAAGTCTTGATGAACACATTCATGAGATGGACCCTCTTATTCACAAAATCTCACCAAGACAGCACTGATATATAGACTGTATTTATATAGCATATATCATGGACAGAAGTAGGTCAAACATTAAAAAAAGATAGCAGGGTGCACAAGTCCCAGGATAAAAAAGTGCCCAATCCTGGTAGACACACTGGTGCCAGGAGTGGAAAAAAATGACAGTGTAGAATCCTCAAAATATAGAAACATTCCTAAAATGGGGCCAGGCTAGGCCCAGGGGGAGGATGGTCCCCCTGTTGTAGAAGGAAGTAGCAGTCCACAAAAACTGATAGGCCAAAGAAGAGCCATAAAGACGACAGAGTGCACTATTGAGGATAAGAAAGCAATTATGTATTGTTACTATTATGTAAAAAGCCAAGAATTTTCAAATACAAGATTTACAAAAAGATTAAGAGAGAAATAAGATGAAAGAAAAATAGTTCCACAAGAAAAACTGTCAGAAGCTTCAAATAAAAAATGTTGTTCATTAATACAACTGATTTGTGTAAAACAGTATATATACCAAGAGACTTTGATCTGTTTGTAAAAAGAATCATCTGAGGTAAGTGCAAAAATATAAACAACAAAACCTAGAGATTTTTGAAAAAATATAAAAAAGAAATATGGACATGGGAAGGAAAGAGAGATTTGATATGGTGCAATATTTATGCAAAGGTGAAAGCCAAATTAATCAATATAAAGAAGGCAGCCCCAGAGATATTTGAAGAGAAATACAGGCAAAGGAACCCAGACATGGAAAACTTTACAATACAAAAAATAAGACAAAGAGGAAAATTAGAAAAAGAGATTAGTAATGGAGAAGTTAAAGAAATAGAAACTGGGGTTATGGAGTACCTGCGAAGTGAAGGATTCAGTGTAGAAAACCTAATTCAGAAAGCACCACAACAGGATAAAGCAACAGATATACAAACTAAGGGGAAACCAGGGGAATAGGAAGCAATTGGTCAGGTGCCATATGAAGATATTTTGGAGCCTTCCACAGGAAACCAGTATAAACATTCACTTGAAACAGGACAGCAAGGGAAGGAACAGATAACTATGGAAACTCTGAAGCAGTCAATGTTGAGGAGTGATAGGCCAGTGAGTTCCCATATGAGAGAGCAACAGATGGCAAAGGACGAAATTGAAGAGAATGTGCCACAGGAAGATGCTATAGAACTTTCTATAGAATGCCCACCGGAAAAGGAAAACAAAAATATGCCCTTAGTTTAGAAGAAAATGAGCTAATAGACGAATTGCTTGATTTAATAGAGATAGATAGACATATTGAGATCACTGAAAGAACTAGACTGTAGAAGGTCAATAAAACCCAAAAAGTCAGAAGTTTGATAAAACAAATTCATTCAGTAATTAGGATTGTCCATAGAGATCCATGCATTATAACAGAAGTAAACAGGATATATTATTGTGCAGCTAAACTAATAACTGATAAAGTTCTACCACAAGAACCCAGGGGTAGTGAGGGAAAGGAAGGGGAGAAATCAAATACTATCATGGAAGTATCAAATAGAGAAAACTATAAAGCAATTAAGACAAGAAGTGTCACTGTTAAAAGAGTATAGAAGAGGGACCTGATCAACAAAAATAATTAGAAAGATAGATGTGATACATGAAATGTGCAGTATTAGAACAGATCACGATCTACCATGCACTATCTCAAATAAATTAAAAATCTCAGCACAGGTGGAAAAACTTGGAAGATACACAGATAAATATAAAGGAAAAGTACAAAATAAGCAATTTACCGATGATCCAAAAAAATGTATTGAGAATTGGGAAACAAGGTAAAAGGAATTGAAAAAACAACCAAAAAAGAAGAAATCGATGCATTTTGAAGAATCATTTATGAAGACCCTGTGGAACATAGCAAAGATGGTAAATGGACATAATAATAAAAAGAAAAAATAAGAAGTTTAAAGGTACAGGATTTGAAATAGGATGAAGTAACAGCCAGTGAGATTGAAACAAAGTTAAGAAAAGCCTCTTACTGGAAAACCCCAGGCCCAGATGTAGTACCTAACTTCTAGTTAAAAGTATTAACATCTTTGCATGAAGATTTAGCCATGAGTAATAACTATTTATATGTGCACCCCAAACAAACACCAACCTGGACAACAACAGGAAAAACAATGCTCCTACTTAACAGTGAACCTGTAAGCAATTCTAAAAATTATAGACCAATAACTTGCCTTCTGAGGACATATTAACTATGCACTACAACTAATGCTGACAGAGTTTATAGTCATTTAGAAGAAAACTCAATTATGCCAATAGAACAAAAGGGCAAAAAAAGGAAAATCATATGGAACAGTGGATCATTTGTTGTTAAATAAAGTCATAGTGGAGAACTGTAAAAAGGGAAAGAATCTAAGTGTGGCATGGATTGACAACAAAAATGCATTTGATAGTATCCTCCCACATTCATGGAGAAAAGAATGCTTAAAAATGTTTAAGATACACCTTACACTGATCGATTACATTACAGTGACAATGAAACAGTGGCAGACCACTTTGCAATTAAGCCATGATAAAGGACAAATTATTATTCCAGGATAAAAAGTAAAAGGGGGATATTCCAGGGTGACTCTCTGTCACTGCTGCTATTCTGTCTAGCCCTTAACTGATTAAGCTGTCTACTTAACAGCTTAGGCTATGGCTATAATTTGGCTCCTAGAAAACAAAAAAAGGGTAAAGACTTGTCATCCTCTCTTTGTTGATGATTTAAAATTGTATAACGCATCAGATAAGGAACTAAAAGCACAACTGCAAGTTGTCAAACCTTTTTAGATGATATAAGAATGTCATTTGGTCTTGATAAATTTGCAAAAGTAACCTTTAAAGCAGAAAAACTGCAGCACCAAGAAAACATCAGTTTGAGACAAAAATGTAATAAAAAAAGAACTTGAGCAAAAGTGAGTGTATAAATATTTTGAAATTGATGAAGAATAAACAATAAAACATGAACAAATGTGACTAAAACTGAATAAAGTATAGTTGAGAAGACATGAATTAATGCTGAAAACAGTGTTGACATTCAGGAACAAAATTCAAGCTATAAAAAAATTTGCTCTTTCTGTCCTAACTAACAATTTTGGAGTGATTGACTGGCCCCAAAATGTGTTGGATAGATTAGACAGAAAAGAAAGAAGGATGCTTCATGCTCACCAAATGATTTATAAAAATTAGTGTATACCAAGATTATATATTCCCCATTCCAAAGGAGGTATGGGCCTCCTTGAAATTGATTACATGTATAGAACTGCAGTCATGGCACTGCACACATATCTGCTGACCTCACAAGACCCAAATTCAGTGAAAATTTTATAACATGAGGAGAATAAATCTAAGATGACTTCTCTGCTTAGTCTAGCAGAAGCATATCGGCATCAAGCAGGAATGGAACTCAAACCAGAAGTAGATAAAAATCAGGCAGCAACTGAATGTGCCAAAAAACAAAAGAAAGAATATAAGGTGAAGGACCAGATGAGAAGGCAAGAAATGTGAAAAATGCATAAATATAGTTATAAGTATAGAAATGTTCTGGAAAAACCTCATGTTGATAGGATCAAATGCAGGAATGGTTAAGGAGAGGCAAATTCAAGCCAAGAGATGAAAGGTTAATATTGGCGGCCCAAGATAGTGGGCTATGTACATGTTGGTTTAGAAAGTCCATTGAACATGTGGGAGAAACAGACAAATAAAGGTTTTGTAAAACAGAACTGGAAACAGTTGCATATCTCATTGCTGGTTGTGACATATTAATGGCAGAAGGATTGTATACTGAAGGAAATAATAATGCGGTAAGACTGTTACACTGGGGATTGTGCAAACATTATAGTACTGAAGTAGCTGGCAAACACTGGAAACATGAGCCACAAAGCATCATAGAAAATGATGAAGTCTACATCACATGGGATCACCCATTACTGACAGTTCAAAAGATAGATGCTAGAAAATTGGATATAGTGGTCTATGAAATGAAGACAAAAGTAGCATTGATCATTGAAATCACCATACCCAGTGGCTACAGTGTCTTTCGTACAGAGAGAAAGAAAGTCATAAAATATCAGGATTTGCAAGCAGAAATGAGAACAATGTGGAAGATAGATATCTAGACAGTTCCAGTAGTAGTAGGAGCAATGGGTCTTAGAACAAAAGGATTTACAATTGTATTTAAATATGTTACCAATATATGTAACCCCATACGAATTGCAGAAGGAGTCACTGCTGGGCACATTACTGGTGTTTTGAAGAGTGCTTCTGCCTGACATCAAAGATTGAAACAATACAAATTTCGTGAACTTTAATATTTGAAACAATACTAATTTCATAAACTTTAATCTTTGAAACAATACTAATTTCATGAACTTTAATCTTACCTTGACTTAGGAATGGTGTAATTCCTGTCATGGTATTAGAAACCCAAAAGATTTGAAGAAATTGAAAAAAGATTCTATAGGAGTGAGAAGTGCACTAATTAGCTCTTTGAGAGAGTAGCTGATGCATGGAATACAATACCAAATTACATTGAAGCAAGCACTAGTTTAGATATTTTTTAGAACTGCCTGGTCAGTTATGGTGCCAACTGTTTTAGTCTATTGGCAGGCTAGACAAGCATTATTGCCCATGCTTATAATATTTGTATATAAGTATAACAAATCACATGGCCTAAAATAACCAATAAGCTATCACACTCAAAAAATATTAATCTATCAATTAAAATCAAACAGAAAAGCCACTAGAAACACATCATAAAATGTCAAACCATATATCATTTCCATTTCAAATTCACGCACTTTAAATACATTTAATATTTATTATGCCATTAATTACTGGGCACTTATCAGCCCTGGTCTTAACTAACATCAAAATCAAAGAATCAAATCCAACTATACCCCTTGGCTCACCAAAAAGGCTAGATCACTTCTAAAACAAAGAGATAAAGCCTGGGAAACCTGGCTTCACAAAAAAAATCAACTAATCAATAAAAATTCCTTAAATTAATAAATAAAGCCAAACAATGTCAGGCATGATAAAAAAAAAAAAAAAAACATTACACCAACACTCAAAAATAACCCACAAAAGTTTTGGTCTGCCATCAAAAAATCCTACAACCAGGCAAAATTGGTATTCTTTCCCCATCAACCACCAACTCTACTGACAACATCACCATGTGGTTTGATAAATAATTTACAGAATCTATCCTAGCCCTCACAAACAGCTACCCCTCATCTCCTCCAAACCTCCCACCCCCAACTCGGAATAACAAATCCTTCTCCTTACAACCAGTCCTAAAAAAAACTATAAAGAAATTCCTAAATAAACTCAAAACCACAACCCTTGCAGCAGATAAAATAGCTGCTAAATTCCTCAGAATAGCAGCTAAAGCCATTTCACTCCCAGTGTCTATACAAATTAATTGGTCCATCTCAGAATGCAATATCCCTGCCTTCTGGAAAATATCTTGTATAACACCACTAAACAACAGTGGTAACTCTACAGAACTATCAAACTACTGCCCTATTGCCATTTTATCATCTTTAGCAAAAATCCATGAAAGATGCATACATTCACAAATTCTAAACTACCTCTTAGACAACAAACTTCTGGTTAATACGCAACATGTTTTTGCCCTTATCACAGCACTACCATAGCACTTATCAGCTTCACTAATACCATTAATCATCACCGTAATGAAGGTAACTTTGTTTCTTCCATTTTTTTTGGATCATTCAAAGGCTTTTGACACAGTTTCCCACAACAATCTCTTATCTGCACTCTCCAAACTGAATCTAAGCTTCTCCACTATTGCTTGGTTCCAAAATTATTTATAAAGTAACAGTCAGGGAGTTAAATGGCAAAACAATCTATCTCCCCTGCTGCCCGGTACCTTAGAAGTTCCACAAGGGTCTGCACATGGACCTCTTCTTTTTAGCATATTTACTAACAACATTCACACTGCCACCTTACATGCCACCTTAGACCAATATGCAGATAATTTGACCCTAATCTGTTCTGCCCCAT
>NC_056750.1:190469230-190596730 GCF_019279795.1 Protopterus annectens | reverse complement strand
CCAGATTTTCCTTCTTAATTATCCAGTTGTATAGCCTGAAATAAACACAATACTTTTAGTTATAATGCTATGGATGCCGCGGTGGTATGGCGGTAGCATTGTTACCGCACAGCAAGAGGTTCTCCCGTTCGATTCTCGGCTGGGCTTGAGAGCGCTATCTGTGTGGAGTCTGCATGTCCACCCCATGGTCAGGTAGTGTTCGAAAGACATGCGTTCATAAATGGGCATGCCTTCGTTGAAGGTTGGGCGTCGAGCTGGCACATTGGTGTTTCATAAAAATCTACTGCCAGTCATTAGCGGACCGGAGTTCCACTGTGGTGACCCTTTACTGGGAAAAGCCAAAAGACAAATACATTTTAGTTATAATGCTGCAAATTCTGTGTCTGTAAAAATCCATCACACTGCATCCTATCTTGTTTCTATTATTTTCTATGGAACATTTTATGTCCATAATCATAACACATTTCCTAGTCTTAAACTGACAAGATTTTCATACAAGACTGTTTTCTGGTCATCGTCTTAAATTCTTACATTCTATACCTTCATCTATTTTCAAAAAATCAGGTATTACTTCATATTCATTCCCTCTAGTTCAACATACCTTGGTAACTTTCCTTTGCATATTTCCTTTTTTTGTTTGTCTTCTTCCTGTTTAAGATAGCCATACTCCATCCATTCCCTCTATATGTTTGAGCCATTTTCTTTTATGTCTTTTACTTTTCTAAGTTTTGTGTTTATTTTATTTGGTTTTTACTTTACTTAAAATAAGTAATCTTAATTTCTTTTGCTATGTATTTCTTTTCCTCTTCATCTCCCTTCCTTCCCATAGTAATAGTTAATCTCTTGTTTATTCCCGCCTTTTCTTCTTTTTGTTTCCTTTTCTCAATTTACCTTATTCAGTCCTATTTCTTTCAACTTTATTGTCTGCATCTCCTTTTTACCTCAACTATCCTACTTTCATTTCTTCTTCAGTCTTCTATCACATTATTTTCTCTAATTTTTTCCTATGTTCTACTTTCAAGTTTTTCTTAATTTCCTATTGTTCTGTTCACCAATCATTGTCTTCTTTATTGTTTATAAAGCTCCAGCAATAGTGTTTCAACAATGTTCCTCTTCATCTTCTTTTACATCCCATTTCCCCATGGCTTAGCGCAATTTATACCATGATACCGCACGATTAATTCTGGAAATCGTACGCAAATTTTTCGATGAAGCTATAAAAGTCCTCGACTAATGGTCTCGCTCTGTTATCTGTCTTACTATTGTTCATTTATGTTTTAAACCTTTCCTTTAACATTTAAACTAGCGGAGATCTTAAAACTCTTTTAACGTTTTTTTAAGAGACTCGCTGTTTATTTATAGTCCTTGCAATGTTAAAATCCACAGTAATTAAAACACTTTGTTATTAATTTTTTAAAAACTGTCTCGTTATTATAAACTCCTCGAACATAGCAATTAAAGGAGATCTAAAAGCTCTTAGTTGCTTTTTTTTTCTGTGTTTATAAGCAACATAATGGTTTTAACATACATAAGCTTTTTAACTTAAAATGTTTCAACGGACTGTTAAACCCATTTAACGCCCGGGCCGTTAAACTTTAAAAACATAAGACAGACAACAAAGCAAGCAGGAGAAAGCAAGATCTCTAAACAATGGGTTTTTTTGTTATATTTTAGAGATTTTTTGATACAGAGACAGCTAGCTTTAGTTTAAAGCTTTCTTAGTTTTTTAAACCCATTTAACATAATAACATTTAACATATAAAAACAGAAATCTTGCTTTCTCCTTGCTTGCTTCACTGGCTGCGCCTCTGTCTTTAAATGTAGGCGGCATGCGCAGTACAGATACCAGACAGATACCACAGACAGCAAGGGAGGGCAGCAAGACAAATTATTTTATAAAAAATTTAATTTAAATTTTTTCTTTTAAATAATGTCATTCATAAATAATATAACCACCTTCTGGGTGTGGGTAAACGTTTCTTACCCACGGTTGTGTTTGTTTGGTCCACCGGGCTACACCCTCAGGACAAAACCACCAAAGTCCGTGATTACACCCACACCCAGGCATGGGTTATTGCTATAGTCTTTACTCTACCATCTCATTTTTATGTAATCTTAAACATTTCTATTTTCAAGACTTAAAAGTTGTTTGGCCTAGAATAATTTGTTCCAGAATTATTACTATATTTGGTTTACCCTGTTTATTCAAGTCTTCAGAGTGTCTGAATAAGAATTCTCCAACAGTATTTATTGCTGCATTTCATCATCTATTGGTCTTTATCATATATTCATTTACTTTCAAGTACACTAAATACTTTACCATTCTATTGATTGTCTGTTATATTTTGTGATAAAGTCATATTCTAGAAACTTAATCAATGCCTCCACCCGTCTCTCTCACACACACACACACACACACACACACACACACACACACACACACACACACAAACACTACAGGATCTTCCAATCACCACAATGTAATTTCTAATACTATACTTTACCCAAACATGTCATCTAGATTCTTTGTCGCTCCTTATTTTTCACTCTTCTTTCCTCTTTTGAGATTTTCTCCTTTTCTCTCCTGCTGCAATTATTTTAATGTCATTCACATAAGTGGAAAAAAAGAGGACCTACTCTTCAACAAAAAATTTTTCTTGCATGATCACTTTTTGAAATGCTCACTTTATTATGTTACTTTCCTTTGTTGTATGGATACTCCATTCTCTTGTCTCCATTTGAATACATGCATTTGATAAGTCTCTTCCATTCCTCTTTCTGTGTTCACTGCTCTTTTCTTGTTTTTTCCTTAACTTTTCTTGTTGTCACTTCCATTTGTGTTTCCTTTTTACTATACACGCCAATAGCAGTCTTCTGTATACTCCTTTCTTTATTTACTAACTTCTTCTAGATTTGCTGGAGGGTCAAAATTTTTTCTTGATTTTAAAATTCATTTTAGGGATTCTCAGCCACTTGTCTCATTTGGCTATTATTTTTGCACACAGTAAAGACTGTTGCTTGAAAACTTTGCATTTTATTAAACAAGTATTTGCTAGTATCTATGGTGTATTCCTTATTTGCATATATTTTGCTATTATTTTTGCAGCGACAACTGTCTTTGACATGTAAAAGAAGAATATGTTAGTGGTCCCTGTATCTCACTTCTGTTCTTCACTGTGAACTGCTTTCAGATATTTATATCTTTTTTATTATTGCATGTTATCACTCTTCACTGAATAATTTTATAAACAAATGTTAAAACATTAAAAAAAGCATGTGTATATATATATATATATATATATATATATATATATATATATATATATATATATAGATATATATATATGGATCCATGTCAGATCCACGAAAACACATATAACCAACAATCGGATCACTGAGACGAGATCGCCGACAATACACATCCCCGACAACGGTAAGTATATGTATTACGGAACGGAATGTATGCCTGTGTCCACTATACAGTTAAAAAACAAAAATAAACATGTGTAGAGCAGGGGGGCAAACCCCCCTGTACCCCCCCCCCTACATAAATATACCAACTCTGAGATCACACCACATTGTGGAAATGGGAATGCATCCAATTTCCCACTACTCACCATTGTCAGGGACGTGTTGTGTCGGCAATCTCATCTCGGTGATCCGGTCATCATAGGTTAAGTGTGCTGTCGTGGAACTGATAGGTTCCCATATATATATATATATATATATATATATATATATATATATATATATATATATATATGTAGTTTACTATGACTTACATGAATGGCAGTCAGTCGAATGGCTGAGGTTCAAAATCACAGTTTCCAAGGGGCAGGAAATCGAACCAACAGTGGTCAACCGAGGTTATTCGAGTTGCATGGTGCACTCAACCTTTTGACAAGTGACATGCTGAGACAGCGGAGGGAGGTCGCGCATCAGTGAGGAACAGAGAAGTAGCCCAGTTCCTCGCTGTAGTATATTTAATGTGCAGGGGATGTGGGAGGTGCAGCCCCCCACAAGGGGGGGTACAGGGGGGCATAGCCCCCCTGAAAAATAGTAAATGTCAGCTAAGTAAAACTCATTTGTTGTAGTCAAGTCAGGATCATGGCTGGAAGAATGGAATGTTGAGAATGTCATACACACATTTTCGTATTTACCATTTTTGACATTCTGGTATTTCGTTGTTTTCAACTTCTTCATTCTTTTGTGATGTTACACCTGCTTGACCCAACTCATTTCAAACATACCATAGTTAATCTACACACATATATATATATATATATATATATATATATATATATATATATATATATATTTATATATCCATAGATAGATATAGTGGATATAAAATGTTTACACACCCCTGTTAAAATACTAGGTTGTTGTGATATAAAAAAAAAATGAGGCCACAATAAATCATTTCAAAACTTTTCCCACCTTTAATGTGACCTGTAACTTGTACAATTCAATAAGTGTGCACACCCTTAAACTAATACTTTGTTTGATTACCAGCACAATAGTTGGGTCTCATTTTATATTTCCTTTTAGGAATACACTTGCTGCTGCGCAGACTGTGCTTTAGCATGACATAGCACTTTTGATTAAAATCCAGATGAGCAAATCACTGTATATGGTCACTGTGAATGAGATAGGATGTAGTACATAAGCATCCTGGTACTTTGTTGGGACACGGTGGAATGATAGCCGCTGTATATATCTTTGTGGTCACTGGTTAAACAGTCATCATATAGCCAGTCTAGGCCCATGTTAAATAGGCAGCTTCAGTAGTTATTGAACTGCACAATGTATTGGTGACCATCAACACATCCTTCAGCTTAGACACATATACCAGAAGTGTCATTTATGAAGATTTGCTTCTTGTCAGGATAATTAATGAAACAGTTGTCCATGGTGACAGAAAACATTCAGGGACCACCAAAACATCAACATGACGGTCTGAGACATAATATCCTAAAAGGGTAAAATTATTTTTCGTGCAGCAAATATCCATTTGTAATGATACATAAGGTACAGTCTGAGAGTAAGAAAGACTGTGAGAGGGATTTGTATATCACATCTCCACATAATAGGTGTTTGGAACAAAAGCTTTACAGAACACATGGTAAGGCTTTAAGGGGGTTGTTAGGCAATGACAACATGACTGTTACCATCATGACTTGGTCTGGTAATGTCATACATTGTGAGTCAGCAAATAGTCTAACACAAAGCTTTTATTTAGAAATGTGAGGTTCCACAGTGAGAACTCAGTAACACTTTTGTTAAAACCTGTACTTGATAGAAATGAACAGAGTTAGTAAAGTTTCAGACTTTTCCTGTGCTCTGTAAACCATCCCCATCCCTCTCCTCAAATATACTTGTTACAATCAGCCTCAAGGTCTGATGACCGTTTAAGGCAAACAAAAACACAGATTGGAGTGACCTCATTTAGAGGTGTTTGTTTGTTGTGCTTCTATCCACATAAGCAGTCATAAAAGTCATATGGTACCACCAAGGCATCAACTGTTAAAAATATTATTTTAGATAAATATCCATATGGCACAAAGTCAATCAGTGACCTATACATACATAAATATTTCCTTCAGTATAGCAATACATCTATTTAGGGTATTATTCATTTATCTATTTCTTTCTTTCTTTCTTTCTTTCTTTCTTAACCGGGAAGGTAAGCTGGCCCAAAGACCCTTTTCATTGAAGACTGGGATAAATACATATTGGTACATAAAAAGCAAATATTACATTAAAGATAAGTTACAGATGTATTTTACAGATGTGTTTAAAGAGGGACAGACAATTGTTCAAATCACAGCAAAGAATACATTGATGATAAGTTACAGAGGCACAGTACAAATATTAACAGTGAGAAACAATCAACATATACAGTGTACATTGTCTTAGTAGTAGTTATTGGTTCTTTAAAAGTATGCATCTGTTAGCAGTAAATGCAGAATTTCTTGTCTTGTAAAGCTGCGTAATTTGTAGATAAAGAAAATTTGCTTTGAAATGATTATGCATGAGCTAACATTGCCTTTAGTAATGTCCTACATGCTAATCTCCTGGCAGGATCTGAAATTACTTACTTGATAGTTATTTGTAGCATGATGACAGGCAACCAGCTGTGGTCATTAATATTCAAAAATGAACATAATGATTTAATAGGCCAACCAGTGTGCTTGTTGTAAATTGAGCATATACCAAAACACCCATCCACTAAAGAACCACTGAGTGGTCAGACTTTCTATTAGTATATGCTGGATAACAGCATTCTATTCTGTGGACAAACCAAAATATGAGAAAAATGAGATATGTTGCGCAAAACTAAAGAAACAGAAACATACCTTATTTTCTTCATATTTTTCTGATGTTCCTCGTAAAATGTTTTGCTTTTTTAAAATAGTTAATAAAAATGCAAAAGAGATACTCCTTCCTCCATCACTTCTCTTGCACTGATGTACTGTGCAAATGTGGGAATGTTAAGGCTCATATGCATGTGCACTATGTCAGCAAAGATAACATGGAAGGAGACTAACATGCCATTATACAAACACATTATTTAAGAAAAGTAAGCAAGGTTCATAGGTCCATAGGTAGGTACTAGGCTATTGGCCCTGGGGCCTATATAAGCCTAGCCAAAAAGGTTCCCTGGCTTTCGCCACCTAAGAAAATTATTTGCCTGTGCCCGTGTCAAGCAGTGCCACAGAAGTGATCCCTGGGCTGAATTTTCGATTTCCCATCCAGTCGTCAAGATTTTTCTTAAAGATAGCCAATGAGGAGCTTTGGTTGACATGAATAGGTAGTTTGTTCCAGAGTATGGGAAGTCTCTGGGACAGGAATCTATCCCTCCAGCATGTTCTGTTTATTGTGATGAAAAGGTTTAGGTCCCTGGACCATGTGGTTCAGAGAAATTGGGATTTCTTTAAGTGTAGCATGTCCAACAGCTCTGGATTTGATATAGCTTTGTATGTTAGGCATAGATCACCTCTGATTAGGCGATATGCGACAGAGTACAGCTGGAGTTTTTTGAGACAGTCTGCGTATGGCATTTGTTTGAGGCCAGTAATCCTCTTAGTGAGGTATTTCTGTGGCATTTACAGTTGTTGTAGGTGTCTTGTGAGATACATGCCAAATAGGGCATTGTACTCTATAATGGGTCTAATGAGGGATGAGTAGAGAGGAACAATGACCTCCTTTTTTCTAGAGGAGAACCCTTTTGTGATGAGGTGTGCCGTATAGAAGGATTTCTTGACTACTGTGGTGATGTGGTTATCAAAGGAGAGACTACTGTCCACCTGTGTCTTGAGGTCTCTTATCACACTTTCAGTGTTTAGTGAGTTACCACCTTTGTGGTAGTTCATGGGTACCAAGTTTTAGACAAAGGGGATGACAATGCACTTCTTGGCATTGAGCTTGAAGTCATAATTTTGACACCAAGCAGCTGTCTCTGTGAGGCCCTTTTATAGCATGTCTACTTCATTAGGTGATTCTATTATGGCTCCCAGTTTGCAGTCATCTGCGAACTTTGTTAGCCAAAGACCTTCTGTGTTGGCCTGCATTTCTGAGAAGTAGATGCTAAACAGGAGAGAACCCAGGACCGAACCCTATGGTAGTCCACTCGACACTGGGCTGAAGTCGGACTTGGAGTCAGCTACTTTTCTGTGTGGGTTCTGTCAGTGAGTCAGTTGGCCACTCATCTTGTGACATAGGGATTCATTCCCAGTTTAGTGAGTTTATCTATAATTCCAGAGTGGGAGATGGTATTGAAAGCCTTGGCGAGGTCAAGATAGGCTGTGTTCACTACCTTGCCCTAGTCTATGGCTCTAGTGACTGCTTCAAAGACATCAATCAGGTTTAGTAGACATGATCTACCTTTTACAAACCCAAACTGAGTGGGGTCCAGGGTTTGTAGGTTACCTATATCTTTGTTTATAAGCTCCAAGATGATATGTTCCTTGGCCTTGCAGACGAGGTTCATCAGGCTAATGCGGCGGTAGTTTCCAGGGTCCATGGTGGCACACCCTTTGTGGAGTGGGATAACCGTCACTGTGCGCCATTCAGTAGGCACATAGCATGAGGTGAGGCTATGACTGAACATGGTACTTAGGTGAGGTGCCAGTTTGTTCTGCAGTTCATGTAGTATGCAGCCTGGGATGTTGTCTAGTTCCATGGATGGTGTGTTCTTGGCTTTGGAGAGTGCGGTCTTTACTTGTTCATCCATGATTACAGGGGCTTTGCATTCTTCCAGTATTAAGATCTGCTCTTTGGAGGGTGAGAAGGGGGTAATGTTAGCACTGAACCTATCTGCTAGGATGTTGGCAACATCGGTTGCTTTTGTATATTTAGTGCCACTGTGCTGTAGTTCAGAGCAGATGGCTGTAGAATGCTTTGTGGTTGTCTTTGGAATCAGTTGTGATTTTATTTTCATAACTGGCTTTGGAGGATTTTATGAGAGATCTCATCTTCTTGCTGAGGCTGACTAGGGAGTTCCTCCAATCTTGGGATTTTACTCTTTTTTGCAACAGCTTCTTCCTTCAGTTGTAGAGTTTGTTTTTGGCAGGGGACCACCGGATTGGCTTCCTTTTTTAGGAGGATAGCATCTTGGTTCTGCTGGGGATTGCACGATCCATGCACTCATGTATGTGCTTATACAGTGCATTTGTGTAAGATTCAGCAGTCGTACCTCTATTTTCTGTCTGTATGGATGTTGTGAAGTTTGCCACTTCTGTCTTAACAAGTATAAAATTGGCTTTGGAGTAGTTTTTGTCAGGGGTTTCCATAATGGGGGTGGGATATGGATGTCCAGGGTGATTAGCTTGTGGTTGGGTCTGACCAGCCAGGAGTTAACCTCTTGTGTGGAACACCAGTTACCCATATTGGTAATGACCAGATCCAGGATATTGCTGCCCGTGGTGGGGATGTGGACAAGCTGATCCAAGGCATTAGAATTTATGAATTTCAGAAAATGTTGAGCGAATGAATTGGTACATGAGTAGTTTTCCAAGTTGATGGTGGAGTAGTTAAAATTGCCCATAATTAAGGTATTGGGTTGTACCTTAATATTTTCCAGTACCTTAAGAAATAAAGAGTGGGAATCCTGGGGCATGTTGGGGGATCTGTAACAAGCTACAACCTGGATTGCAGTTTTTCCCAGTGTTACTTGCACTTGGATAATTTTAGATGCATTATGTTGAGCAACTAGCCTGGAGGAGTAGATTTCCTTAATGAATATGGACACTCTTCTGCCTTTAATGTTTAATTTAATGGACCTTTAATGGTCCAGGTAACGTGACCAAAAGGTGTGGTATGAATTTTAGCCTGGTAATGTAGGGGTGCACTGTGGAGCCTTGAACCAGGTCTCTGTCATTGCATAGATGTCAATGTTCTCCATTTTAAGGAGTGCCTCGAGCGATTGCATTTTGAGGTTTAGACTTCTAGCATTGAGAAGCATTAATGTCAGAGTTTGGTTGCTTGTATCTGTTATGGTGGTGAATTTAGCATTTGAACCATGCCTAAAAAACGCACTATAGGGGTGGCAAGAGCCTTAGCCAGTATCCAGAATCCCAGAGGTGACAGGTGCAGGCCATCTCTGGCAAAACATTGTGGTCTATTGACCATGTCGTCCCAGGCAGACAAATACTGGATCCCCTTAGAATGGCACCAGAAGCTTAGCCAAGTGTTGAAGTCAATCATTTTGTCCATGTACTGTGGTATTATTCTAGGTGATGGCAGGATGCTACTCAGGGGTAGGTTCATACCTGCCTGGGCTACAAGATTCGAGAGCTCCTCCATGTCTCTTTCCATGCAGACCAGGGAGGTAAGTCTCAGCTCATTCACAGCAACATGGACAATGACAGAGTCATATTTGCACTTGTTGTGGAGTGACCTGAGTGCATGCATTATGTGGTGGATCCTGACACCCAACAGGCAGCTGACCATAACTTTCTCCTTGTTTAGCCTGGTGAGTGGGACATCAGTGTGCCTGACTAAAGAGTCACCTATGACTAGTGTGTTGGGTATGTTGTTTTGCCTTATGGGCTGAGGTTGAGTGGCACACTGATTTTGTGGGCTGTGTCATTTAGGTAGTGCTGGGTGGTGGTTGTTGTATGCATTTCAGCTTGGGAGGTCTCTGTTGCTTGGGCAGATTTTTATTGAGAGCCTCCATGAATGTGGGTGTGTGCTTTGTATTTCTATGTGTGGGTTTTGGTAGTGTGGGTTTTGAAGGACTATGTGTTGAGTGTGGTGTGGTGCAGGTGGTAACCTTCTCCTCTTGACTGTCTAGTCCAGTCTTTGCTGGAGTGAGCTTGGCTTCCAGTTTGGCTATATAAGTGCATCTCTCACAGGTTGTAGTGTTGGGTGATAGGAGGAGAGGGTTGTTAGTGTACATGAGGCAATTGCTACATTGCCCCAAGATACCCAGATTCATCAGGTGGATGGGAGAAAACACCAGGAGCTGATCCATGGACATGCCTGGATAGGTGCTTATTAATTTAAGTATTAAGAACTGTTTTCCTCTTGACAAGTGAGGAAAGTCGAGTGCTGTAGTAATTTGAAGTTTATTTACTGCTTACAACAAGTTCTGAGCAAGTGCTGAGCACAAGAAAACAATTTTGAGTGCTGAAATTACAAAACTGTCTAGTTCTAGCTAAAGCTAGCTAGTTTTAGCACCAATCTCAAGAAGAGAAGCAGGCCACAGCCTGTTTGGTGATCCATAGTCTTGTCCCAGATGATGCAAGGGTCTGCAGGCTTGTAGCCTTTTTCTGGTAGATGCCTCGAATAGTAACCAGACCAATGCGGTATGTTAATCACAGACACTCACTCCCCAACCAGAAAGAGTCAGAAATCAATGCACTCTGCTCCTACTCTTACCAGGATCAGAATATAAGCACAGATTCTAAGGTCGGCTTTGCTTAGCCCTCATGATTAAACTGTATTAACTGTGGGTAAATGCTGATATACCCACATGCCATCTCAGATTATTGCTCAGCTTTTAGCATGGCTGCTTATCCTACAAATCTGCTCTGGTATCCTGTTGGAACTGAAGGCCTTCACGCTTGGTTAGCTCCCTCCAGGTTTTTGGAACCTTATCCAAGTCAGTCTTCTTTTCATTTCAGTACATACAGATTAGTGTAGATTCTTATGTGGCCATCACTATGACACTATAGACTATGAGATTATGAGTTTAGTAAGTATGTAAGTGCATTTGGCATACAAATCTTCAGTAGCATCACCATTTATTGTCTACCACTAACATGGCTGCATTCTTACATAAATACATTGAACCTTTTAATGTACAAGTTAAAAAAAATCTTATGCTTTGACGGATGGAAAAACTTTACAAAAAGCAGAACCTCTTTGATTTACCCTTGATACGTAAGAAAAAAGCTTTTCAGTCTGGATACAGAGCACATTTTTTAAAACCACTGTAAAGCAATTGCACACTGAGCAATCTGATTTTAATTAAATCAGGGGCTTGAAAGAATTGAGATATCTGCTTTTAGTAATGCAGTCGCAGCTTTCAATGCAGAGGTATATGAAGAAATGTTTGACTAGAAAACATAAGAAAAGCTATCCAGTACAATGTTAAGCTTCTTTAGATTATTGGCCAAGGGTTACTGCCATGTGAAATCATTTCTTTTATGAGTGTAAGCTGTAGCACAAATGTTGGCATACCAACCTGCAGATGACAGAGTGCTTTCTTAATAAAGTTAAAATGGACTGCCAGTCCAAAGGTTCTTGTACATTTTAGTCAACAGACAAACTAATCACCACAAGGCTAACTTAAGGTTTAAAATAAATTCTTAGATAAATATGTTTGTTGTTGTGCTGCTTTTAAGGGGCATCTGATTCCAGTATGACAGGTAAAGATAATATAGTCCACAGTGCATCAAGAAAAATTGAGTCAAAGAGACAAATATCCCCTTTCAGAGATGTTCTCAACTGAAGGAAATACTGAATATTTATGGAAGTCGAAGAGGAATCACTGAGCTCACAATATTTTAGACAAAATCAGCTAAACTCATAATCCAATTTCCACAGGTTTTCTTAAGTGATGGCTGCAGCCTATTGCTTAGGGTTTAGACAGTTGGAGGGCATGATCTGAAAAGTCTGGTGTGTGTGTGTGTGTGTGTGTGTGTGTGTGTGTGTGTGTGTGTGTGTGTGTGTGTGTGTGTGTGTGTCTCTACATGTCTGTGTGTGAGTGTGGGTGTGTATGTGTGTATGTGTGGGTGTATATGTGCGTATGTGTGTGTGTGTGTGTGTCTATATGTTTGTGTTTGTGTGTGTGTGTGTGTGTGTGTGTGTGTGTGTGTGTGTGTGTGTGTGTGTGTGTGCGTGCATATGTGCATTTGTGTGTGTGTGTATGCGCGCATTTGTGTGTGTGTGTGTGTATGTGTGTGTGTATGCTTGTGTGTATGTGTGTGCTTGTGTGTGTGTGTGTGTGTGTGTGTGTGTGTGTGTGTGTGTGTGTGTGTGTGTGTGTGTGTGTGTGTGTGTGCGTGTGTGGGGCGAATGCATCCATGCATGAGTCTACATGACCATACATGCTTATTGGTCTGTGCATTCCTGCTTGTGAATGTAAGTTCATCCAAGCACAGTCTTGCAGACAGAGATCTAGAAACATGTGTAAGGATATAACAAATGAGAAAATGATATTCTTTTTTAAAGTGATACACATACATCCTATAAATTAAATCAAAATAATGCCCCTCTAGTTTACCAGATTTTTTTCTGCTTCCCTCCCCCCTTAGATATCAAAACATTAATTTGCCCATTCCATTACAAAATTATTATTTTTTTTTCAATTTATAAAAAAGTAGTAACATTGTTATGAGTAGTGTGGTCATTTATTTCAGCATGCAAAAGCTCCTCGACCACCTTGTATGAAATTTAAAAATAAATGTCTAATTCAGCACACTGTTCTTTTAAGTTGAGCTGCCTTCATTCAGGAAATATAACTTCAAGCTTGATTTCAACACATTCAAAGTTACCTTGATTCAGAAAGCTGTCAGCATCATGCTAAGGAAATCTGCATGGTGAGCAGGCACTCGGATGGTGTGTGCAATTTAAAAAAAGGAAAAAAAAATTGATGTGGCCAGGCTAAGCAACAAAGTCATGTGCAGTACGTGCTAATGGTAATGAGCAGTACTATTACAATGTGCATCTCTGTATATGTTAATGAGGCAAAACAAGATGGCACCGTTATTCACAAATGTATAAATGCAATGCAATGGAGATGTGGCCACTGCATATTTGAGCTTATCCAAATACTTGTGTTCAGACTGAGGAAATTGCTAAGTAATATTTGCGGTTGTCACAGCATAAGTTAATGTTTATCTGCAAGAGGCTTTTATTGAAGCTGCCTTGCCTGAGAGTGAGTGAAGCTGATCTTGGAGGCATATGGTCATCTGACTGGGCATAACTTTCCATGGACTCTACAACAATGACATTGTGGACAGATACTGTACAGATAGAGACACCATCCACAAAATCCTGGAAATGTGTCAGCACATCTGCAGCCCTTTTGGAGTTATGGAACACCTATCCCAGTGGATACTAAGGTATGTGTTGCATATATTAGCTACAGGGACTTTTCAGTGACCTACTGGGGACACAGAGGGTATATCTTAGGCATGTGCCTTGAGAATGCTCTGCAAATTTCATGATGCCATGCTTCAGCACATTGGGGATTATATGTGGTTCCTAATATATCCTAGAGAAGAGAGCCAAAACCATGCAGGAATTCTATGATACAGCTTATTTTCTTTGAGGTACTGGGAACTATACACTGTGTTCAAATTGAAACCAAGGCCCCAGTGGGTGCTCTAGAATGGAGGTACATGAACCACAAATGGTATCACTCCATCAACTTTCAGGTAGTTTGTAATGCACAGCATATCATTTACAATGTAAATGGAGGCTACCAGGCAGTTATTATGACTCCAAGATATGGGACACCTGTGACCTGTACCAACAGCTTGTTAAGAGTGAATTGCCACAGGACATCTTCTTGGGGATGATGGATATGCCCTGGAACCCTGGTACAAGACACTGATAAGAAAACAACAAAACCAAATAGGCCATAGCTGCAACCATGCCTAATTGCAAACAAGAAATATTACATGGCATGTATTTGGGCTAATAAAAGCACACTTTTGATGGCTGTATTCATCTGGTGGTATCCTGCAGTATGACCCTGGCACATGTGCAAAAACAGTTTCAGTATGTGAAATCTTACATGATATCATAGTTACAAGGCAGTAACAGCAGTATGGGCACTTGAAGGGTCAGCAGTTCCCAGCATGCCAGGTAGTGGAGACTGAGTCAGATAAGGAGTTACTAATGGAGCCAGTAGCAGGGGATGATAATGCCATATGGAGGCAGGCACAGCATGCTGTGGCCCTGGCAAAGAGGCAGCAGGTTGCACATAGCTTCAGAGCACAGTAAACAAGAATAAAGAAGATATGTTACAGTAAAAGAGATGCTTGCCAAACAAACATCAGACTGTGCTTACCAATGGATAGGTTGGTCAAGCTGTACATCAGACCTAGGCAAGCCAATTAACATCATACAAAGCAAAGGGCATAGTTATTGTGTGTGAGTGCTGAGGATTACTAAATTAAAACATACGGTTCTATGTATTGTCTTTCGGTGTTTGCGGTGGGATTATTTAACATTAAAAGCTTTGTTAAGGGCCAGTATCAGCCTAAATGTGCATGTGTGATTTGCTGGGAGCTATGTTGGTGTGAGTGTAGGTCTGCAGGGACACACCCTCAGCAGCAGATGCAGCACTGTGGTCAGTCTACTGGACAGGTTTAGGACATGCATGGATGGTTCAGCATCTTCTGCAGGTACCCTCCCATGAGTGTTGCATCTAACAGGAGATGCACTGGATGTATCATAACCCTGACTAGATGGGGGTGTAAGTGATGTCTGCTACAAAATGTGCTATTGTGGTAGTAGACAACACAACTATGGGGTAAACTATGTAAACATACAAAATAATGCATAAACCAATATACTACTTGCTTTTTCATTGATAGAACACAAGATGTTAAGATAAGGGAATCCATCTTCACAAAGTGGCCAGTTATTTGCAGAGTTCCAAAGGTGTCAGTGTTGGGGCCATTCTTTTTGGCATCTAGTTATTTAAAATCAAGACAAATGCCAAGGGCCTCTGGCTGACAAAGTTTGCAGATGACTGCAAACTAGGTATGGTTACTGAATTCCCTGAGCACACAGATACCGTTCAGGAGGGCCAGATGCAGATAAACAACTGGTACATGAGCCATGAACTAATTCTCATTATGAAAAAAATGCATACAAGTACCTTTTGGAGGATGGCCATCCCTGGAACCACATTGATAATATACACCTAAAAGTAGACTCAGTTGTCAGAGAGCTGGGGGAAATGTTCACTGTATCCTGACATTTGACCAACATGTATCTACTTTGGTGAGAAAATTATTCTACTTTGCACAACTTATAAGTAAAGACATGGCATCAAGGTCCAAGGAAGTCATTGTTCCACTGTTCTCAGCTCTCATTAGACAAGTTAGTGAGTACAACACACCCGCTGGCATGTGCCTGACCAAGCACTTGAAACAGCAAATGATATGTTGAATGGTTCAAGTTCTTTAGCAAATGTAAATAGTGTTTTAAAGATTATTGTGATGCTCTTGCACTGACCCAGTAATCAAGGAGCCTCAATCCTCACCACTGGCAACAGTCAGGGATGTACACAATGGGAGGATGACAAGTACACACACAGTAAAATGCAATTTCCCTTAAGAGCACACAGAAATCACAATCAGTCTAGGACTGTTTTTTCCCTCTTTCTCCAGATCCCCAGTAAGACTCCCCAAGGGCACAGCTGTAGAGTTGAGCCCTTATCCAGGGTTCCAAGCCAAGTCCTCCCAACACTCTCTCTGTCCAACCAGTGCTTCATGTCCCTGCCCAAGTAGCTCACACACACACACACACACACACACACACACACACACACACACACACACACACACACACACACACACACACACACACTTTGAGATTTGATTTATACACAAACACACACCTGAGAAAGGCTGGTACATGTTTACTAGCTATGCCCCCTTATGCCCAGACTATAAGGCAGTTATCACTGCCACCAGAACCCCTTATCAGTTACTTTAAGGCCCTTACAAATGGTGGTCAATCCTACTGTGTAATGTTACTATCATCCAAATGGTAAGTGTGACCAAGACTTGCAAGGCTATTTAGGAGTGGCTTGTACAGTGTCATCAAATACATATGCAAGTACTCTAAGAGGTTAAATATGTTTCACAAATATCAGCCATAAATAAAGGTTTAAATATATTTAATAATAAATAATAAAAGAACAAGACAATACTTAGTAAATAAACACATGTACTTCAGAGTTCAGAATCACAAGAAATTTTTTAAAACAACATTGCAGGACAGTCTCCAATAAATACAGAAAGCATCTAAACTAATCTTTACTATATTCCTATCTATATCTAAAAGACACTATGCCTTAAATAGCTTATTTACAAGGCAACATGCAGGCAGAAGTGATGAATGGATGTTTCTAGGTCCAAGGCAAGATGCAAAATGCAAAGTCTCTCTCTGAGAGAGTTTTTAAATTAATATCAAACATTATTGCTGGGTCAGCTTGGATGACATCACTCTTTGTCACCTGCCTTCAGTTCCCAGGCTAACAAAAACTAACATCTCTGTGTTAAAAATACACATCTCTCAGATGTTTGCTGAGAACTAGAATTTGTAAAACAATTAAACACTTTTACATTTTAGACCTAGTAATTATTTCTCTACAAGACAATAGAAAAACCTCCAACTCTAGACATTGTGTCTGCTTCACTGAAAATGAGAGATAACAGACTCATAAAATACTTTAATTTAAACATATTTTCTTGTAAGTTAACTTCGTTATGTTCCAGCTTCTACAATTAAAACATACGTTTGCACAGATATATACTTTATATACATTTCTGTTCTTTTCTAGTAGGGTAAACTGTGGACACATTCTTGAAGCTCAGCACTGTACAAACCTTGTTCAACACACACGTCTACACCAGTAGTTTAATATACACATAACATATAGTTATCTTACATTTGTAAGACAAGCATATAAATCATGTTGATATTCACAAATGACATACGATTATTTACAAAAACACAGATTAGGTAACTTCATTCAAGTAAATATAAGCATAAGTAGTTTTCACATGCAGCATTAAACTAAAGGTTCAATGTAGACAGATGATTTTAATAATTACTTTTAAAAGTGAATGTGTCATATAATTTAACTCAGTCAAGATTATAATTCATTTTTTGTATCATACCCATATGTCCTTTAGCAACCAGAACTTTTATGGGTTTGGCTTCTTTAACCAAGTGACTTACCAGCTAATAGTAGACAATATTAGAAGAGCAAGGGTTTATTAACAAAATCACGCTGACTGTTATTCTGGGATGTCCTGCAGTGGAGAAAGTAATCCTTGTTTGCCATGTATTATTTATATTTTCACATTTATGTTAAAATGTTCATAAATGAGAAACCTAAAGGTGTATTATGTAAACACCAATGTGGGAAACAGGACATTTCACTGAAAATGTTAATTTATATCACACTGTACCAGCACTGTTAGCCAACAGGGTGCTGGTGGAAATTGGGCTACTGTTGGCCAAAGGAGGAGAAGGAGAAGAAGAGGGGAAGGCATGCTCAAATGCAGGAAGAGAGGAGAAAAGTTATAGTTGTGGTGAGAAAGGACATGCAGGTGGTTGGTGTGACAGATCAAGATGCAGAGGACAGTTAGAAATGGAAACAGATGATCCGCTGTGGTGACCCCCTAATAGGAACAACCAAAAGAAAAAGAAAGACTTGAAATATTGCTAATTGTTTGTAATTATAAAAATAAGCAATATTTCCATATGTCTAAAACCAAGTGACTTACCAACTGTTGCATGATATTAGTTGAAACCTTAGATGTTATTGTAGAAAACTGTCTTTGACATATACACTATAATTTGCACATCTTGAGATTGTTAGATTAGTATTATTTCTTTTGCTAATTATACAGTTAAACATACTTTTTTATATTTCTGTGAATATCTCAATAAACAAGCACTTATAGAGGAAATTCTTGTTGTCATGTGAAAACTTATGTCTGGTTAACAAAAATGTACTACAACGTATGTCTAGGCTGTATAGTTTTCAAGATATGAACATTGGCTTGTGAAAGTTTAGAAAAATACAATTTGGGGTTTGTTGTGAAAGTTTAGAAAAATACAATTTGGAGGGTTGTGTGCATTATTTATGGGAAGGACTGTGAATGCCGTGACTGTTATCATTGTATTGGATACTTCTTACTGATAACATTGCTATTTGTGCTGTCTTAATAGCTTTTATTGTTCACAAAATATTTGCATTTGTTTTTCTCATGCCTTTTTAAGTTTAGTTTTCAGAAAATTCTCTGGAAAGCAAGATGTGCTTAGGCTTCTAGAGGTGTGACATTCTACATCACTTAAGTGTTAATGAGGTAACAGCTTGTTTTTCAGTAGGAAATATATTTTCCAAACACAAATCAGTGAACACAGTATGACACAGCACAACTATCCAGAACATAAAAAAGAAGATGTAGAGAATCTGGGAGGTACTCAAAAACTAGTAGGATAGATCAGTGCTCTACGAGGGAATGATTCAATGAACGCTGTAGATCTACAGCATTTTGAAGACTTGGGAATGTAGCACTGCAGTGTACTACTGGATAATGCCCCATGCAGATGCAGATGTCTGCGTACAGCTGAGATAAATTATTCATGTGTTCTGCCAGCAGCCTTAATCCATGGCTTGAAATAGTGCAGTAGAATGAATCAAAAAGCTTTCTGCTGTCCTATTTTGGAACAGAGCAATAAAACTAAACCCAGTTTTTTGTGGTGATCACCTATTGCTGCGCATGGTGGAGTGGGACAATTAGCACAGTAGCAGGAAAGCAATGCAAGACTGTGTGTGTGTGTGTGTGTGTGTGTGTGTGTGTGTATGTATGGGCATGATTAGGACTCTGTTGGTGTGTGTGTGTGTGTGTGTGTGTGTGTGTGTGTGTGTGTGTGTGTGTGTGTGTGTGTGTGTGTGTGAATGCATATGTGTGTGTGTGTGTGTGTGTGTGTGTGTGTGTGTCTGTCTGTGTGTGTGTGTGTGTGTGTGTGTGTGTATCTAGGGGCATGCTATGGGCTATATCAGTGTATGTCTGTGTGTGAATGTCCAGCGGGTGTTTGTGTGTGTCTAGGAGCACAGATAGGGCTATATCAGTGTATGTCTATGTGTGTAAGTGACCATGTATATGTTTATACATGGGTGTGGGGGGTGGCTCTTACACATCTGTAAACTGCAGGTTAGCTTTATAGAACTTCTGGCCTTAACAATATAGCGTTATTATCACTATTGGGCTAACATACTGGTATACTCCCTTATCTTAACACAGTGCAAGTAATTTAGTTGCCAAATACAGAGCAGTACACAAGAACGTAAGGCACAGCAGAATTTAACAAGATGTTTAAACAAACATTGTACTAGTGCATGTTGATAAATATCTCAGATGCTGCAGTAAAACCAAAGTGCTGCAATGAGAATGCTTGGGGACACAATAAAGCAGGAGTGGTATATTACTGTACAGTGCAGCTTAATATACAAGCTTGTCAGAGATATTATTCTATTAGAACGTCTTGATAAATAAGATAACTTGCCACAATAAAGTGGAATATAGCAGTGAGAAAGCTTGACTGCCTGCTGGGATATTAATACATATCAGGTCTTCCCTGAAAGCAGCCCATTGGCCAAGTAGGACCAATTCTGTCATAAAAAATATTATGTGAATAAATAAGAAATAAATATAGGCTTTAAATTTTGGGATACATTCCTGCTCCCAATGCATCCTAAATATGATAAAGAAGGTATTACAGAATGAATAAATGGATGAATGAATTTATGCATATATGTACCCATGTATGTATGAAGAATTTTTTTTTCTTTAGCTTATTGCCCTGTCATTAGGCTCTGGCTGAAAAATGTCCCTTTTTGCTTAGGTCGTGTATCTGCCAAAAAAAAAAAAAAAAAAAAGATGAATTTAGTAAAGTAACATAAAAAAATATTTTAATTGTGGCTCCTATGCCTGTACTGTATACTATTTACACTGCTTAAAGGCTGCGTAGCTTAAGCTTTCAGCAAAGTGCAGTAATATAAGAAGTGCCAGCAATCATGCCGAGTGAAAGAACAAGACAGCATGCCATTACACAGTGGATTTGTGCATTTAATATCTAGGGATAATACTTTTCTGGGATTATTAGTTACAGATAACAAACTACCAGTACAAGCCTTAAAGGAATGTAATGACAAGAGCTACAAGCAAACAGTGACCTAGCTTGGTATAAAGTCGCAGTTAACACAACATACTGTGTTTAACAATCAGTTTTTTACAAACACTGAATTAAGCCAAGTAACAAAAAAATAACATGGAAAATATCAAAGGGGTAAGTCTAAGTAGTGATTGAGGGAAGGACATCAGATTCAGAAGACACATCTTCTGTCCTTGTAATGTCTGTATGTTGAATGCTACTCTGCAGGAGGTTTGCTGAAGGAAAGCTCAGTGTAGTGTGAGAAGGAAGAAGGAAAAAGGCAATGGAAGCAAGACAATAATAATCAGATATCTGCACACAATTTAAAGAGTTAGTACCACAATCGCAAACAATGCTTCACTAATGAGACATAACATCTCTACATGATTTATTTTTGTAGAAAATTGTAGGAGTTTAGTATTTTTATTACTGCCTTTCTTCAGAGATACACACACACACACACACACACACACACACACACACACACACACACACACACACAGACACACACACACACACACACACACACACACACACACACATACATACCACACACATACATGCCACACACACACACACACACACACACACACACACACACACACACACACACACACACACACACACACACACACACACACACACTCATACCATGCACCCACAAACACACACCATATACATACACACACACACGCACACACATACACACACGCACACACACACACACACACATAGAGGCATAGCTATGGTTCGGTGAAGTGGGCAACCCCCTCAGGCAGAACATGTCAGGGGGTGAGCTCCTTAATATTGGTATTCAGTCCCTGAATGCTGATAATTGCATTTGCTGAAATGTTGAAGTGCTCCATGTGTGTTATAATATATTGCCAGGATTCAGAAATGAATGCTGATAATTTCATTTACAGTCTAGGATGAAGCTCTCAGTGCTCCCTGTTAGTTGTAGCAAGCCACTTCTTACATTTTCAAAGGAGAGAGAAGAATGTTTTTTAATTTGTCTTCAACTTAAAGTTTAGGGGGTGCCAAATAAGACAATGGCCCTGGGCACCAAAAGGGCTTGCTACACCTCTGCACATACACACACAGATACAACTTCCACAAGACCACACTCACACACGCGTGCAAACACCCAAGTACTTATGTTTGTATACACACACCACTGTTGACTGCCCTTTCACTAGTGCAAATATAGATCTACATGGTATCTCATCAGGATTATTGTAGCTCAGTCTATTTCATTATACAAAATAGCTGTAGTTTCTATTATGCAAACTGTCCTGTCTGTCATTAGCCCCTTCATTGATGAAGTACAGAATGCAAGCTTCCTAAGGCAGAACACATAGTACACATCTCATCATGCTGTATTGGCTGGAAACTGTCCCCTTCTTTGAAAATGCATAGGTACATAGTGACTCATTGAAAACTAACTTTAAACTGCAAATAATAATAAAAATAAACAGCAAGTTACCACATAAAACAATCTAATCTATAAGAAACGTTTTACTGTGAAGGTAGAACCTCCTGCATCTTCCATATAAGGGCTGCGCTCTTTATCACTAAAACTATAATTGCTCTAACTCCAAGGACACTCAAACTGATAGGTAAGGAAATAATTATTTTGCAATATTCAGCAACTTCAGCCCAATTATACTTAGCATATGCGTCAGGATACGTAACATATGCTTAGCATACAGAACATGTGACTTTGTATACACACTCTGTAGTTTTGTACATATAATTTATGCCTTAGTATATATAACATATTCTTAGGTCATAAAATATACCACAGTGCGCACATAATTTGCATGTTAGTGTGAACAAAAGATGCCTCTGAATACATAATACATACTTTTGTATATAACATATATTGTAGCATCATCTATATTTTAGTATATATAAGTTATTCCTTAGTGTGTGTGTGTGTGTGTGTGTGTGTGTGTGTGTGTGTGTGTGTGTATGTATATATATATATATATATATATATATATATATATATATATATATATGTATATATTATATATATATATATATATATATATATATATATATATATAAAGTATACATTAGTGTGCATAACATTTGCCATAGTATGCAGAATTCATAACTCAGTACGCATAACATATGCTTTTATAGACATAATGTATACCTCAGTATACTCAACATATGTTTATTATATATAAATGTCTACCTTAGTAAACATAACATATATCTGGTACAGTGAGTAGCATTGTTGCCTCACAGCAAGAATTCTCTACGTCAGCTTTTGGCGGGGGTAGTGTTTTCTGTATTAAAGTTTGCATGTCCTCCCTGTGTTGCATGGCATTTTATCAGAATGCTCCTGTTTCCTCCCTCACACCAAAGATAAGTACTAAGTGAATTGATGACTAAAATGTCCATAGATGTATGTATGATACAGATTAAATGACTGGCAATCTATTTTCATTTATGTTGTAAACTCCGTGCATGGACGTAGCTTCTCATGGGGATCACTACAGGAGCTGGATGTGACTCAACAGCATTGGATGGATTATACATGACATATGCAAACAAACAGGACATGATGTTAATCTTTTCACAATATGGCAATCAGTAAAACTGATGATGGTGAATCTTCAGGACACCATAATGTAATGTGATTTAAAAGCATGCATTTCTCATTTTAAAAAGATGTTCTATTCCCTTCGTGGGCAGTGATCTACTGATTTTTTGTGTATTTATATATTAAGCATGTAAGCCCAGTATGCAGAAGTGTTCCTTTACAGATGTGACCCAGGAGTATTCTTTGATTGAGAGAAGTGTTCAAGAGTCTCATAGCAAGCAGATAGAAGCTCAGGAAATCAAAGTCCTGACTACAGGAAGCAACTTTTAAGTATCTCATAGACTTAATCTTCTTTGTTAGTTGCTGGACACAAGAAATTATTATATTAGCAAAGGGGGTACAAATTGATACTATTTTTGCATGTGGAGGAATCTGACACCAAAGTTAAATCAAAATTGAAATTCTATTTCAGATTTGTCTTTACAGCAGTGGCCTTAGGTCAGCTGGTGCCCTAGGCAAAAGGTCTCCATGATACCCCCCCACCACCCAGGTGCCCCCCATCCTGATTTACCTACACCAAATAAATAATGGAAAAGTGCCCCTGCTACAGCGGTGCCCTAGGCAGCCACCTAGTTGGCCTATGCCTCAGGACGGCTATGTATCTTTATTCAAAATCTGAATCTGACCGAATTGTTGAAAAATGCATATACTAATTATATACAGGCAAGATCATCCAGAGTGCTCATAGGTCACAACTGTTCTAAGCTCATCCTGGAGAAAGAGAACCATTCTGTGATCCACAAGCTGATCTCAACAAGACTAGTCTTGTTCAGACTCAGCTGTTTTGCCATTTTATGATGCAGTCCTTGTGGTAATTTGTAATATGTTTGGAATGCTCTGGTTCAGATCCCCCAAAGGGATACTTATTTTTTCCATACTCATCCCATTAACTCACGTTTTGATGAGATTAGTTATGATGAGCCAGTTCTAGACCAATACATTAAGCAGCCATTCACCAGACAACAGCATGATCTAATCCATGCATTAACTCCCAATCCATCAAACCTTGGAAGCAGGCACTAACATGGGTCTAGGAGTGAATCAGATCCAGCACTCTATCTTTCTAATGATCTCTGTCAATATGGTGGATCGGGAGTTGATGAACAGGTTTTGTCAAGCCATGGTCCAATGCTTGATATAATTTAGGAAACCCCATGAATCATACTGAACCCATTCTGGAATACCCTATAAAGTAACTGTGATCTAAGTGCTAGGATGTGAATGGGATGCAGCTCAGTACAAGCAAAAGGACATTTTCTGAAATTAGGATTAAATGAGCAAGAGGAAATATTATTTAGGGGTTAGTTTATTAATGCAATATCACTAAAGAAATATGTAGGCACATATGTTGGTACTCAGCTGGACCTTAACTAAAACTGTTAACTGTAAATGCTGACTAGACATTCAGTTCCTTTTCAGGGAAACCATGGGAGCATTGTCTAGTTAAGTGACTTGCTTACAGTCACACAGTAGGCAAATACAGGCTGTGGGGTTCAAACTCAGTAATGCTGCAGGGTTTGTGAGCACATAGTCTTAAACCTCTATGCCAACCCACCAGACATAAAAAAGTCTATGAGATCTAACTTCTATGTTAAGAAATATAAGAAATTCAGCAAATCTCCAGCCGTCTGTCTTTGCATAAAATACTGCTCTTGCACATGCAGTTCTAGAACACAACTAGATATTCTGCAATTATGGCAGGGGTACTGCTAAGCTATAAATGGCCACATGGGCCAGTTTATCTATGTCTATCTATCTGTCTTGTAGACTCTATGATTAGTGTCGAGAAAGTAGCTTTGACAGGTATCAGCCAGTTTCATTCACAAAGGGAGAAACTCATGAGCACAAATTAGAAAATGATTCAAGTTTCTAATTAGCTTATAAATAAATACCTAAGGGGAAGACTGTGTTGCATTTAAGGTCACCAAGGACCCAATTTGGTGTGAAGAGAAGCACCAGAAAAAAACAGTGCAATATGAGGCTGACAATTAGACGATCTTTATTTAGACTAATTGTTAATTATTAAAATAAAGGAACAAGCACAATAGAAATATACAGATAATGAAATAAGTTACTAAATGATGCAAAACATAATGAAATTATGAAGTTGTTTTGAACAACAGGGGAATTTTAAATGTGTAATCCTGCATTCAAATGAGAGCTATTACTGGAAGTTCCATCCTTCTCATTGGCATTACATGTACCTTGTACTGTGATTTCAGCCTATTAAGTTACAAACCGTAAATGTAAAAGAGACTTATGGAAACGGAACTCAGGGTCTGTATTGCTAGACGAGAATACAAAACATGACATCTTGTAGGTAGAGCAGAAAGAAATATGTGACCACTGAAATATTTGCAGTAAAACTCTGTAAGAAGAAGCGCACCTAGAACTCGATTACTGTGAAACAGTAATAGTAAAGAGCAGCAGTCTCAATGGCAGGTTTTAATTCAGAAAATGTAAGGTTTTTACAGTGTGAAATTATGCAACTGCATCCTGCAGGAGCTTTATAGTCCAGGAAAATACTTGTTAAAGAAAAACCTGGTCTGCTATAAGAAATAAAAGCTTCACCATTTCAAAAAATCCATTTCTGTAAGAAAGGAGGACTACTTCAACAATTTTTTACTAGCAGTAAAGCAACTGAACTTATACTGCTGTGTTGTAGTTTTAACATAACATCACACTCAGTGGCAAAACAAAGTAGCAGTGTACTGAAATATATATGATTTTTTCAGTGATCGTGCAGACTCTCGTCTGCTGGACTGGCATTTAATGATGCAAACTTTGTCATCTGACAAATACTTTAGATTCACTCTGAACTTGCTCCACAGTACTAAATTATGAACCTTGCTTCCCATATAACCCTCCTATCATCAATAATCACACTAGCTCCCTTGATTTAAACATGTTTGTGATACTAAGACTGACTGAAAAGTGTCGCTTTGTATAAATCTATTTTCTTCTTTCTTTGTATAGCAGTCATATATTCCAAACCACAAACTCTTCATAGTATAGCATTTAGACCCTGCAAAAGTTTTCAAATGTCATCCTTGATCATCATGTTCTGTGAATCAATGAAATGTTTTTACACGTGCATACCTTGTCACTTTTACACCACTGTTTTTAGTTTTGCAGTCTACCAATTTGCTGTGGGTTCACTGAGTTTCGCTACAATCGTATGATTCCTCACTTGGAGTTTCTTCCATCTTTAGTGGGGGCTTTTGTTTTTCTGTCTGAAGTTAAATGCATCCCACCCTTGGCTCTGCTCATCCTGTGGCAGGATGACAACCATTTCTAAAGCTCTTCAGTTCTGCTTCATTTATTTCTGAAATTTCTCCCTTATTTTTGTGAGGGCAGTTGTTATTTTATGCCTAACAAGAAAGATACCCATCTCAGAAAAGAAACGTTTTGTTGCAAACCTCAGCCATTCCCCAGATACTTTGTTGGTGTCATTATCATACCACTCAACTGTCCACATTGTCGCAGAATGATCACATTTTTGCCTTAAAATTTGGTCTATTGCTCATAATATGTGTAGTTTTCTAGCAAATCATCGAAGCTTGACATCACTAAATAATGACAGACATTTGAGTTTCAGACTTCGTATCTTACAGAAAATGCATATTAACAAAACTTTTATTTTAGCAACTTTCTAAGTTTATAAGCAGAATGTGTCTCTGTTTTAGAACTTTTGTTACCCCATTATTTTTGGCTTTGTCCATATTTCTTGTGCTAAGAGGTTGAGCGGTATCTCTCCCTCTCCCCATCTTTCTACCTCTGCCTCCCTCTATACATAGTCCTCCACCACCTAACTTTTTCCATTATTTATTTCTCTCTACTCCCATATCTTGGCTCAGCTGTCTTTCACATAATGCTTAACAACAACAGCAAACCTTTTAATATAACAAAAGGACACTTGCATACCAATTAAGCAGTTTGACATCTGTCACAAAATTCTTAAATTATATAGATCTGGAAAATTCTTAAACACAATGGCTTTAAAAAGATGTAGCCATTTTAATAAAAGTGTGAGGTAATCTTTTAGAGCATATTTGATTGAAGTGAAACATTACACATAAAAGTTTTAATTAAATTGTGGAAAAGGTTATTAGTAATGATAGTGTCCTGTGTACTATTGTGCGGGAAATGGAATATTGCCTGAAGAGCCATGTTTAACCATAGCAACTGGCAAAAGTCATAATAGAGACTTCTATTTGCAAGAGTAAGTATGTTGTTTTTTTAACAAAACTGAACAAATGAACAACTTAACATATATAAACATATTGCTGTTCTTATATCTCCTACTCAACAACTGATTGCCTAAATGTAGGCAGACATGTTTTACTAATTTGGGTAACAACAGCACTGGGTTGTTGCAGACATCATTGTCCTGTGGCACTGTGTCCAGTCCATTAAAAAAACTGAAAATTGATCTACCTGCAAATCATATACTCTGCATAGGATTATGGCTAAACGTATGTTAATTTCTGTTCCCTGACATCCTTTTGAAGTAGAGAAACATTGTGTGTAAATGATTGGTGAGTTATGATGTCTGTTGCCTTATTGTATGGACTATGGTTGTTCATACTTTTTTGTGAACATTGCTAAGTGTGAAACTGTACTCTTGGTGAATAAGGTTTATGCAGGTGAATTCAGAAGTGCCTAAGCTACAGTGGCAACAAAACTTTTTATATTAATTAAGAAGGGGCAAGAAGAAAAACATCTGCACAGGAGGTATGAGAGATGACTTTACACCCTACATAAAATCGAGTTTAAATTATGTTTTGAAATCATTTCTCATATTCAAGCAGAACTGAAATTAATGTCCATCACTTGGGCATTGTGGAAATATGGGACTTTCATGCCTGGCCTGTATAATTTTAGTGGTCATTGCATGGGGGAAATGTTTTTTGTGCCCTACATGCAGTGACTGTATTCTGCCCCCTTCCAGAAATTGTTTAATGTATACTGGATGTTTTCAAAGAAATGTCTTTCTGCATTTGTTACTTAACTAGTTTTGACTTTAGCTACATTACGTTAAACATTTTGTATTGGAAAAGGAAAAAAAATATCTTACAAATGAATCTAAACTCTGGGGAGAAGGCAAATTGTTGCATCAACAGCAACATCATCTATAAATATCCACACACCATAATGAATATCTTCAAGATGGAATACCAAATGAAAATTCTAGGTCATACTACCAAGAAAATGCTAGATATGTCATAATAGCCCCTTATATTCTTCACTTATAAGCAAGGCACACATATAAAAACATCACTGAATGAGCATTTTGCATTCTCTGTATCAAATGTCAAGATAAGTAAAGCTGCTCTGGGACAATTTTCATGAAGTAACTCTGCTGCAAGGAAAATGATGATGTCAAACTGGAACAACTCTACAAATTTGTCTCACAAGATGACATGCTAGGAGTTGAATGCAGAAGGTGAGCAGGTAGAATGGCATCAACATGCATAACATTATTTATGCTACAAAGCATATGATTACTTTTCCATGCAAAGTGTTTCTTTTCAAAGCTGGATACAGACAAAGTTTCTATACTTAGAGAAAGATCTACATCAATGTGCACAGTATGTTATGGGAGGCAACGTTTCACACTCTGCAGGAAATCAAGCAAAATGCCCATTCTCACTTACTTCAGCTAAAAAAAGGGCCAAAGTACTGAAGCAGATAGCAGAGTACCTCCCACACATGCTTCTAAGATATTTTATTTATATTTTAGCTTTCAAAAATGGTCTTGTTGACCATGACATGATGTATTCTGTGCATTACAAATTTAGACAAAAACATATTTCTAAAATATCCATTTACATAGTTCTGTAAAAGCTCTTACAGCTGTCATGTGTGGAATTACTCATGCATGATTAGATTACTGTTCCATTTATGGTAAAGTGAAATGTTTCAAATTTATTATGAGAATTTCTGCTTCACACAAAATACAACAGTTGTAAAGGTATGCTTTATTAGAGCTCTGTACAGTCCAGGAAGCAGTCCTTTATACAGAACACACTAACAGGATTATTAACTGTACATTCCATACAGCCCTGGGAGGGAATCCTCACAGAGTGTAACAGCTATAAAGCAAGTTAATGTTACAAGGTGGTAAAGCCCCACGACAAGGGACTTAAATGGATTAGTACATCTGCAACAGCATGCTGTTTTTCAAGTCCAAGCTGGATCTGGCTTCGTTCCTAATACTGGCAGAAGTATGTATAACACAATCAGTTTAGTTACAGCTATTACAGAACCTTAGGCATGAAAGTTATTTCAAGCCATAGTTATTTCTAGATATGCTCGTGTTGGAAAGCACATACTGTGACAACATATACCAAAGTAATTGCTGCATATGATTCTCCATAATCTTTTAATTAAAGGAATGATATACATGGATGTAATATAAATAACATTTAAATGTATATCTTTAAAACATGCATATGGATTATTAAAACAATTGTATGCATGGAGGTAATATCGATACTTAAATGGCGGCCATTAAAACATATATAAGCGTTATGTACAAATGAAAAGCAATGCACTTAATAAAGGTTTTAAGATTAATATAAGTTTTACATATAAATGAACAGCAATATATTTAGTAAAGGATATTAAAGATATTTAAGAGAAATATAAGCATTAAATATAAATGAATATCAATATGTTTAGTAAAGCATATTTAATAAAGATTTGAGAATGATATAAGCATTTCATGTAAATAAATAGCGATATACTTATCAAAACATATTTAGTAAAGATTTTACAGGTGATATTGAATGACTTTATACAAGCATTTACACTGGAACACTGTTATTCTATTTCAATAAAGAAATAAAATAAGCTTTTGACACAACTGGTGAATCTGTCCATATAAAAACAAGAAGATGAAAATTAGAAGCATAGTTGTCTGAGAGTTTACAGATGTTTACTGTACCCCCCCCCCCAAAAAAATGCAAGCCAAATTTAAACAGACATTCAGTTATAGAAATGTGATGTTAAATGTACGGTAACATAAAGCAAGAACATTCCAAAACTAATGTGCAGCACACCTTTCAGGATAGCAATATGAGCATGAACACTTGTGAATTAGCAGAGATGAGCATGAAACTCTAACCTGGCTTCATCAAATGGTGTCTCCAGTTACAAATATAAATGAATCATAAATGGATTCCTTTCCATAAAACCTTCCTCTGTGAATCTTTATGGAATGGGGCTGTACTGGAAGTAAGAAACCCTGTCAGTGGTCATGCAGGAAATGTTAGTATGAGAAGAATTTGGTGTTGTCTGGTCATTATCTGAGCTTCACTAGTATAATGATTTCAGAATCGCACCTGACAAAATTAAAAACTTTACAGAGAGAAACACTTGTGGAATGTTTTAAAGAGAAATGTTTATGGAATAGGTGACCAGTGGAATTAATGTCCTAGAAATGAGTAACTGTGGAGAGAGCTACACAAGATAAAGAAATAGGGGTAATGACACAAATGTACTAGTTAAACTAAATGTCCTAGGAATCATAAAAATCATATGATGTTCAAGGCTAGTGAGTTTTAAGAGCAGTATTCTTTGTCCTTTCCCACCCTAGACTGTACCTCCTTTTTCACGGAGGGCCATGCTATTCATGCCCAGGATGAATTTATAACTAGTCTTCCAATTATCCAGTTCCTGTTTGAAGGAAGATAGCATATCACACTCCATTATCTGCTAAGGGAGTCTATTCCAATGGTGAGGGAGAGTAACCCATCTGTCCATGAACCCCCTCCATGAATCAGGACATCCACTCAGCTTACTTGGATCTAATTGAGTTAATCAAGATACAACCAAATGCCCTGGTATTTGACATTAATTACCCATCCATTGACTGGGTCAATTATACTTGTTTTATCTCACCTGTCCAAAGGTTCCTGGACATTGTTAAGTCCAATGCCCTAGATCAGTTGGTTGACACACTCACAAGGGGCTAAAAGATCCTGTATCTGGTGCTCACCAACATGGGGACCCACTGCACCACTGCCAGTGTGTGGCCATCCCTGGTGAGATCTGACCACATATCATTCTTGCTACTAAGTAACTATAACATAAGACGCCCTTAGCAACAACTAGACTAAAAAACTCCTCCACAAATCATTCTTGCTACTAAGTAACTATAACATAATATGCTCCCTTAGCAACAGCTAGAATAAAAAGATCCTCCAAGGCCAATTACAACCTTTTACATGACAACATAAATAGCTTCATATCCCCTCCCCCACTAATGGAACAGACACCTATGCTGAGTTATACAGCAATGCTTTATACGAGCACCTGTACAATTGTATTGACTCTTTAGTACCTAATAGAAACATAGCAAGATCTTCAAGGAAAAACAAATCTGCCTAGTGGACAACTGCTATTAATAGACTATACAATAGAAGAAATAAATTGTTGTCTAAGAGTAGAAAGGAATGGTCTCAAAACTGGAAAAATCCCTCCTCAACTTAAATAAGCAAATAAGACTCCCAGTGAAGTCCTCCAAAGCTGACTATGAATCCAAATTAGTTTTCCTAACTATGGATAACTGCAAGGCATTCTTTAGTTTTATCTGTAACCTCAAAGGTAAGGCCCAGATTTCCTCTAAACTCATAGTTAATGGTACTACATATACAAAACCTGTGGATACAGCAAACCTGCTGGCTGACAGGTTCAGTGAAAACTTCACTCGCCTGTCTCTGCCACACATACCCCAAAGCATCTCTAGCATCTGTCCTCCACCTAGTATCTCCAAGGATCAGGTCTAAAATGCCCTCTACAAGGCCAAAAACATAGCTTCTATGGGACCAGACAACATCCTGGTCTGTGTTCTACATGGGTTAAAACAGGAATTAGCATCACCATTGGGTACATGTTCCAATCACAGCCTAAGCACTGGCTTCATCCGAGCAGAATGGAAAACAACTACCATCATCCCTTTACACAAAGGTGGAGCATCCATAGACCCTGGTAACTATGGACCCATTAGCCTGACCAGCCTTACCTGCAAGACCATGGAATGAATCATCATGAACCTTATTAACAAAGATATGGGGAATCTCAAAACACTTGACCCTTGACTGTTAAACTTGGTGGACTTCTTTGAGATAGTCACCAAAGCCCTAGATGAGTGCAAATCTGTGTATAGGGCATAGGTAGACTTAGCCAAGGCCTTTGAAACAATCCCCCGCTCAGGCATCATTGATAAACTCACCCTGATGGGCATCAATCCCTATATTGTCAGGTAGGTTGCAAACTGGCTCACTGATAAAACACATGCAGTCAAAATAGGGGACTCCATCTCCTACATCAGACCCATAACCAGTGGTGTTCCACAGGGATTGGTTCTGGGACCCCTACTATTTGGAATCTACTTCTTTCAAGTACACGCTAAAACTAAAGGACTGTGGCTGACAAAGTTTCCTGATGACTGCAAGCTGGGAATGATCATTGAAACCCCTAGCAATGTCAACATCCTGCAAGAATGTCTTATGCAGACTAATGACTGGTACAAAGTCATGGTCTTAAACTTAATGCAAAAAATGCATTTTCATCCCATTTAGCAAGGGTTATGTTCCTGCAAACTACCACATCAAAGCAATACTCAAAGCACACAGTCATTGGTGAGAGATCTGGGCACACAAGTTGACAGCAACCTTAACTTCGATCACCATGTCTCCACAGTAGTAAGGACATTTATTATTGCTCATCTCATTAGTAAGGGCATTGCCTCCAAAACAAAGAGGTTATAACGCCCCTATACTGCCCTCATCAGGACAGTAATAGAATGCAATGCTCCCTTTGCAATAGGAGTGATCACAAAGGTTCCTTACAAAGAAAATTCAAGGTCTTCAAGATCTGTCTTATGCGGACAGACTGAAATCATTCTCACTTTACTCTGTGTTATACAGACAGCTCAAAAGTGACCTGTGCTTTCTATACAGAGGAATTTTGGACACAGCTTTAATGGAAATGCTGCACATTTGCAAGTCAAATGGCATACAGGTCACTTGCTGAAATGGCCTTAATCTGGTATGTGACATTAACAGAACTTGCTGAAAAGACAGATTTGTCTCAAAGAGGTTGCTCCACCTTTGGAACAAGCTTCCTATTCATGTTAAACAAAGCTCCTTGTTAGCCCTATTTAAGCTTAATTTTGACAACTAAATCGGTAACCATAAATTCACCCCAGAGATTCCACCTGTGTCCCTCTTTGACAGGGGCAATAGATGCTGATTTTAGTGTCTGCTTGAATGAGGCAGTCTTGGAAACATGGGTTGAGCTTGGCTAGGCTTGCAAGGGCCTTGTGTCCGTTAGCCTAATAACCTCCTATGATCCTACCTTGTTTTACTTTTTTTCAACAGAAGTTCTTTATTAAAAAGACTTATGCAGACAAAGTCAGCAATATGCACATGATATAGAAATGCTTATATTTGAGATAATTGTATACAATTGAAGTAATGCACTATCAGCCTGCCCACATCAACAATGGCAGTTGTATAAAGACAGGCACTTAAACATTTGCAAAATACAAATATGTGCACACAAATATATCATGGAACCAATATACCCAATATGGCAATTTATACTCAGCATTCTTAACATTTCAACACTCCCACAGACTATTTATTACAGGTCTATGCATGTCACTCCCCCATGGTCAGAATATGTCAGTGTATGTAAAACACAGTTATTCAACTTGATCTTGACAAGCAAAGTTATTTCTGCAACTGATACTGTGGAATGTTCCTTTTTGTATGCAGTTGCTGGCTTTCTTGCAGCCTCCAACATGCCTTTTGGATGCTTCACACAGTAACAGTCATTGTTTTCTTTCATTTTTATTGCTAATAAAGATTTTAATATTTTAGGGCAAGTGACCAGGGTTCAGTGTGAAAAAAATGTTAAGAAACTATAAAGTTTGGGTGTTTCTTTTTTAACACCTTTATTGAATTATCACTTAAGACATAGGGAAACATATATCTTTATAAAAGAAAACAAGTCATGCTAACATGTTCACAGTTATAAACGTTTATATATATATATATATATATATATATATATATATATATATATATATATATATATACACAGACATGTCACATATATTCTTTTATACAATCATTATCAATTTGACATTGTATAAGCTGATCAATTCCTTTATTGCCTTAAACCTCACTCTTCCTCCAAATCATTATTCCGCATGTATTGTTCTCACAATTTCATTTTTTTCTATGCAATTTGCTACTCTTTTCTGAAGATCTCACTTCCAGTTCTTTTATCTCTGTTATACTAACAACTACATCAAATACAGTTGGTTTGGACTTTGATTTCCATTTTCCAGAAATTGCTTTTTCTGCATCCACCAGAATTAAACTTAAAAAGGCTTTACTATGTCTAGGCAATTCTAATCCTGCATCCCAGCACAAAAAAAAAACAAAACTTCCTTAGCTATACCCATTTGCTCACCCAATGTTTCTGACAGAGAGCTCTGTAGGGATTTTTTAAAGTCTGCCAGCTCATTACACTCCCACAACACATTTTCCCAGTTACCTCTTTCTTCCCCATCACACCTCCAACATTTCCATCTACCTGAGAAAAAAATATTTGGAGTCCGCTTGAACTATAAACATGCTTGCGCAAACACTTCCAAACAAAAATACCAAGTATTCTACGTATTGTTGCATATTTGAGAGCCATACATATGTCCTGCCATTGTTTCCTCGTGAACTGCTTATTCAGTCTCTCTTGCTTTTCAATCTTTTCTAAACTCCTCTGACTGATTCCTATAATTATCTTGCAATATTTTATATGCCCTACTAATTATCCTTTTTGTAACAGCAGCTTATGTTTTATCTTGTTTTTATTGATCTGATGAAGGCTTTTTGAATTTCTTGTTATGTTATTTGTGGGACTGTTTGATTTATTAACCATAGTCGAAAAAATATTCCTACTCCTCAAAGAAAAAGAGATGACAGACTGGAATAGCCAACAAAACATGTCTAGTTACACTGGGTTTACAGCCAGGGTAAACTGCACTAATTTATATTAAAAATGATTTGGTATCGAGATCCAAATTAACAAAAGCTAAACTAGAATAACTTGCAAGAAGCCCTTATCAGTTTTGAGTATGTGATGAAACTAATGTCTCATCTATGGATCGCTTTTATTAAGGTAAGACTAGTGTCCATTTTAAATAGGCAACAATATTCAGATTAACTCACTCTCCTACACCATCCAAGTTTTTGCACATCTAAAAGGTTCATCATACACATTACAAAAGTCATTAATGCCTGTAATTAATAGGACACTTTGGTGAGGCAAGTTCTTTTTCTGATGATATTACCCACCTATGAAAAAATTACTCCTGCATACGAAGCAAAGTAGTACCCTAGCTACAATCAGCACTAACCTACACAACTGGATGGGCCCTCACAAATTCTCATCAGGCATATTTTGCGCATTTTTTCTTGAGGCATGAGGTAACTATTGATATTTAGGGGTTCAGGCTAGGCTGAAAATGGTCTAGTATCTGCTTATGAACATATGGACATTCAGGGACTGATACTGTATCTAAATTCAGGGATTACTTTTTTAAACTGGTGTGGCAGGAAATTTCAGGGAGTTAAAGCTGTGAACTGGTAATAACTTACTCTCTGTAGTCTTGGATATTTCCCTCTTTTTCATTATTAGACTGTATAGCTCTGAGCAAGTCATTTAAGCAGACAGTGCTACTGAGTCATAACCCAAAGGGAATGTTTGTGTCTAGTGGGTTTACCAGTTAAATAAACAACACAGAAAAGTTATAATTACTCCACAAATGGAATAAAGAATTCTTGGGTCAACTTGACTTCTTCCATTAATTTCTACTGACTCAAGCTATTGTTAAACTGATAGGGCTGCCACCTTTTCAAATGGCCAAAGTAGGACATTTTCGGGGCACACATCAGATTTTACAGGCCGACACATACCCACAGTCAGTACAAAGGACAGAACTTAACTTTTTTGCCTAAATAAAAGCTTATTCTTGTAGCAGTTTAGTTGCTTATTCTGTTTCTTGTAACATTTAGGTATTTTACATACAGAAATAATGATTGTATGCAACTATTACATAAAATATGGGACATAATCGTGTCCTACAATCTCAGGACATTTGCCATTTTTAATATTTTTTATCAGACATAACTGCTCAAAGAGGGACTGTGCCTTGCAAAGTGGGACAGGTGGTAACCCTATAAACTGATTTTGCCAGTTCATTATGTATTTACCTAAGACAGAATATCACATTTATTTCAGAGAGGGTAAACATGAAGTCTGAGTGATTTATATGCTGTTTAATCTAAAATTGTATCCTTCTTTTGCCAATTCTCCTAAAATCTCTGTAGGCAAGCCACATGTTCATTCCAAAATTCCCAGAATAATCTCTTTGTTCCCTTTCATAAACTGAATTTTGGGAAAAGGCATTTTCAGTTAAAGTTGGAAAAAGATAGTTTACTCATTGTGTCTTCAGCTTAGACACTGTTGAACCTCATTCACACTGTAGTATCACACTCTCCAGTGGACCTTAAATCAGGTTTAGTGTACTTTATTTAGAATGAGGCATCCATCAAAATGTTCGTCATCCGGCTGCAACCTTTTCATATAGCACAGCTAGTTCAATAACTCACAGCTTAATTTTGGCAAATAACTCACTATTTATTTCAGGTAAATAACTCCTAGTACAATTCTAGCAAATATTCCACAGTTTATGCAGTTTGACAATTCAGCTTTTAGGATTGCAGGCCCAAAAGTTACAACCATACCTCTCACATGGGTTTACTATCAAAAAGTTGAGTGGAGATACTAGCAGATGGACAGTCAAAATACAGATGTTTGATTGTCCGTGTTGCTGTACACTCCTTGTTGGAAAGTTCATATCTTTGAATGCTACTGTGCATTTGCTGAATTTGATATACTGCACAGAGACTGCGGTACAGTGCGGCTTGGGACATTCATCCTTTTCCTCACTGTAGTGCAATCTCAGAGTTATATAGTTAGTAGGGGATGTGGGATGCTGCCCTCCACTGGGGGGTGCAGGGGGGCTTGCCCCCTGTAAAACTGTGATGTGAGGTGTAGGACTTTCACTTACCTGAATACCTGTATGGACATTATGTGGTCTGTCCATCGACAATGTTGAATCTGCTGAATTCATTCGGCTGATTCAACATTGTGAGTGGGTGTACAGTTTAACTATTGGTCTTCCCTTAGATGTTCCAAATGGGAATTTATTTGTACAGTGACATTTTGATAGGAAACCTCTCAACTTTACAGATTTTTGCTGATTGTCCAGATTTTTGCCTCATATTTTTGGTCTGTTCCTCATAAAAATTGTGTTTGTTTGACAGATCACTGGGATAATCTAAAGATTAAAGTCACTAAATAAAGACATGCATTTGAATTTCAGACTTCATATCCTTCAGAAAATGCATGCTAACACAAATCCTGTTATTCTAGCAACTTTCTAAGACTATAAAACTAATATTTAAAATGTGCCCCTATTTTTGGGCCTTTGTCCTCCCTTTATGTCTGGCTTTGTCCATATTTCTTGAGATAAGAGGTCGGGAGGTATGGCTACAAAATACAAACACTGGGTCCACGCACCCAGTACAAACTAATGCAATGACAAAAAATCTTGCTGTAGATTGATCTGTTTTAAATTGAGACGGTGTGTTTAAATAAAGAGTTTGCAAGATTTTGGGAATATTTTTTGGTCTGTTCGTCTTCTTATACACGTATAGGTGGAGGACAGCCTTTATTGTTACCTACAGCAAGATTTTTTGTCAGTTGCATAGGTATGGCTACAACCTCTTCAGTATAGGCAAAGGTTTGATTTCAGTTTTTTTTTTTTTATGTTCTCCACATGATCCTTCTCCAATTGTGCACAGTTCCTCATGTTCTCTCCATGGGAAAACTACTTAAAGTCTCTCTCCCAGTAAAGAAGCCAACATCTCTAATGCTCAATATCTTTATCTTTAAATACCTCAGCCTGTGTGCCTCTCCAAAACTCCTCTTGTGTCTGCAATAGAGGACGGTATCTCTGACTTTATGTCACTGGGCCTCCATATTCAGCAGAAGGTGGAATTGTTTCCTTTACTGAGGACATATGTGGATCATCATTTTAAACTGCCTCAAGACGGCAGATTCAGAGACCACAGAGTGGATGAAAAGGAGCAGTATGCCAAATAAAACAATCTAGCTCAGACCTGTGTGGGGGGAGCAGCACTGGTCAGACAGATTTAACCTTATTTCGCACATGACCACAATGTCATAGGATTAGTTCTTCTTCTCTTAAGTCTTCAATTTGGGCACAGTCAGAATATGTCCAAGTTGGAAACAGAAATAGCATTTAAATCTCTTTTGATCATCCATAGCCCTCTATATCATTACATTTGTCACAGCTGGTGAGACTTTAGACTTTATAAATGGATTATACTTGAAACTAAGTATGCCTTCATTTGGACTAAGATTTCTTTCTATAGCTTCAGGTTTTGCAACTATTTATTCTATGGTTTCATCAGGCATGCTAGTCTGGCCTTTGTTGTAGTTATGCACAATTGCAACTTCAGTGACACACTTGCCTTAGTACAGAAGATGGATTACTGACTCAACAGTGCAGTGTAAGAGGGTGCTGCATTCCTGAGAGTATTGTCCTTGTTATGAGGCATTAAACTGAGACCCTATCTGCTTGAGTTGATTGTAACTCAGATGGATGTAAAATATCCCACAACACCTATTTACTATTTACTTTCTCTTATATAGTATGTAAAACCAGATAAACAACAACTGAAAAACACAGAGTACGAATCAGGAACACCACTCCAAAAAAGTCAGCGTGATACTGACTATATAATTTTAAAATAGGTGTTGCATTATACTGCTAATAGTCCACTAGCATGTAACAAATGGCAATACTAATGCAAATAACTCTTATACTTTAAAAAAACTGAAATATTACAGGATTCATTTAATCCTGGTGTAGAAAAGGCATCCAAAACCAATTGCCATTCCAGTTCTTTCATCTCGAGAAGAAGAGATTGAGGACCCCCCCTAATTCCAACATTTACAGTGTCAATCCCCATGAAGTGGAAACTATGTCCAACATTATTTAAGATGTGTTTGGCAAGAGCATTTTCGCTCTTTTTGTTCTTGATGGCATAATTATGTTGGTAAACACGGTCCCGTAATCTACGAATTAAATGAATCCTGTAATATTTCAGTTTTTTTAAAGTATAAGAGTTATTTGCGTTAGTATTGCCATTTGTTACATGCTAGTGGACTATTAGCAGTATAATGCAACACCTATTTTAAAATTATATAGTCAGTATTACGCTGACTTTTTTGGAGTGGTGTTCCTGATTCGTACTCTGTGTTTTTCAGTTGTTGTTTATCTGGTTTTACATAGTATGTCGTCTAATAGTGTTACGAGTCCCAGGACACCCGTTCTTTTTGGGTCCGGTGAGATTCCTGTTACGGAAGAACCTATGAGTACCGAAACACTCTTGCTTCTTTTAACACAACGGATAGAAGCACTGAATTCTCGTCTGGATAGCATGGAGGCTAACAGAGTGCCAACTTTATCGCAGGCTCAAACAAATTTACCCAGCTCAAACCAATTCAGTTCGGTGAGCGGGTTGTCGGATGTTATTCCACCGGGTCAACCACAGCGTTCTGGCCCTACTGATGTGAATTATATTACAGAACAATCACACGTAAGCGCCAGAAATAATGTTACAGTGTGGTCGGACAATACAAACAATAACCGACCCACTAATTCTGGTGCAAGTACTTCAAGGCAGAATACTGAGTTGAATGGACCTAACAGTAATGTTCACTTAAACCCTGGGCTTATTGGTGCGCCGACTTTTTTGCAATGGGCTGGGAATCTTGAAGCCCTTGAATTTAGAGACCATCTCTTAATGGGAGCACCGGCTACAGGAGAAGATATTCAAGGTAACTGTTTAGATAATATAGCAGCGAATCTTAAAATCCTTGATAACAACATGTTAAAAATAAAGAGGCTCCAACTTGAGGTCTCTTATTTTAAACAGTGCTTAAAGGAGAAAATTGTGCCTAAAGGCTTAAGGTGTTCTTTTGTTCCAACAGGACTGTTTTACAATTCTAAGTTCATGAACGACCTTAGTAGCCTTTTTGATAAACAAGGCCTAGAACTTCTAGATGTTATGGTGAAACATTATTCTGACTATATATCCATGCTTTTGGTAGAAACTAGTGAACTTGATGAAAAAATAAAAAGTGACTTAAATTTTATACGGTATAAGTATGACTATGACCGTATATTTCAGAGTATTGATGGATTACTTGTTAAGCTTAAAATGAACAAAAATAAAAAACTTACAAGAGACAGGCTAGCGTATGCTAATGGCGCTGTCTATCCTAACTTGCAAAAAAGCAACTATAACACAAACAAACCTTCTGAGGTGAATGGTGGAAGTGGTCATAATGGAGGTGAAACATCTGGTGATGCTGGTTTGACAGAAGGTGTACATGATATTAATGATGGTGATGAAGGCCCTTCCTCACAAGGTCCGAGGAGGAGTAATAGAATCAAATCGAATTACGAAAACCAAGGCAATCGACCTAATTACAAAGGGCAAAGTAGGCCTTTTTTAGGACGGAAGAATTATCAAAAACAGAGGAACAAGAACGGTTACAAATAGAGCCTGTACTTAACCCAATTGTAGCTACTTCCGCCTTTTCCCAGCTACCGACCATTTTGACTAATTCAAAGGGAGACTTTAAAGTGTACAACTTTTCCCAAATTGAACTTGATAAAGAGTTGATTGACCTGCTGGCTCTCGGACAAACATTTGTACCAGATCAGAAAATGAATATATCAAAATTATTGATTGATTTCAAATGTTTTGTCCGTACTTTAAACTTAAAAGTTTTATTTAATGGTGAGCCTGCTGGTGATAGGTCTCCTTTTAAATTACTAAGTGTCTTTAATCCACCTTTGCACCCCACTTTAAATATATTTGAGAATGTTTGTGAACTGGACTTAAGACAACTATTTGAAAGGATTAAATGGTTTGATCGTCATAGTAATACTTCATCCAAACAAATGTCAGCTTTAAGGGACATGTGCAAATTACCTATCAGAGTTGTAAAACCTGATAAAGGAGGGGGCTTAGTCATTCTTGACAAGGAAGACTATGTAGATAGAATGTTATTAGTTTTACAGTCTCCCGCATATGAAGAATCTTCCCTTAATGAGATGGTAGGGCAATATAATAAGATCAAAGGATACTTTAGGGATTTGTTCATCGAAGGAAGAATTGATATTGATATTTTTAACTTCATCAATATCTCCTTCCCTAGGGTCCCAGTTATGTTTGGGATCCCTAAGATCCACAAAAACCTACGTGACCCACCAATGAGAGCACTCGTAGACGGGAGATGCTCTATCACCCATCCCTGTGCAAGGGTGGTTGATTTCATTATTTCAAAATATCTTGTTTTGATACCTCAAATCTGCAAAGACTCCTGGTCTTTCTTGAAGTCGATCAATGAAATCCCATTCGATCAGGAACTCAATTTTTTAACTATCGATGTGGTCGATCTTTATACCTCTATCCCACATCAGGAGGCTGTCGAATGGGTAGAATTGATGCTTCTAAGCCTTAATGCCCCTAGAGAAGAAATTGATGTAGTTACATTATTGTTAGACATTATTTTGTCTTCCAATTTTTTCATTTTTAACAATTGTCACTACATCCAGAAAAGAGGTATTGCCATGGGGTCACCCTGTGGTGGTAGTGTCTCCAACCTTGTGGTAGCTTACTGGGAGAAGACCCATATACTAAATAACCCTAGATTTGAGGACACTATCAAACTTTACACACGATTTTTGGATGATGTATTTTTACTTATTAAAGGAGACGAAGATACTTGCTCTGAACTAGTAGATTATATGAATACTTCTTCCACGTTTTTAAAATTTACGCAAAAATTTTCAAGTGATGAAATCGACTACTTAGATGTTAAAATAAAGAAAGATCTTGACAGAAAAGCCTTTTTGTCCACAATTTTTAGGAAGCCAACGTATTGTAATAGCTTCCTATACTTTTCCAGTTGTCATCCCTGGAAACAAAAGAAGTCGATTGTTAAAGGGCAATTGGTTCGAGCGGCCCGTATGTGTAGCACAAACGGAGCTTTTGACTTAGAATGTACAAACTTGAAAGATATGTTTGCTAATAGGGGTTACCCTATTGATTTACTAGAAGATCTCGTGGAAGAAGTAAAATTGAAAAGAATCAACGGGTTTTATAAACCCATTCTTTCTGCTAGTGAAATGTCTAACAGTTGCCTCATTGACTGTTTGGATGTTATTGGTCTAGATCTTGAAAATACCTTTGTTCAAAGTAATACAGAACATACGATGGTAATGCATCATGTACCTAAAGATGATTATAAAACTAGGTTCATTATTACTTACAATAAGCATGTGAATGAGATTTGTTCTATAGTGAAGAAAAATTGGCACTTCATTCAAAATAACGGCCCCTTATCTGACATTTTAGGCTTACAACCTTCCTTTGTCTTTAAGAGAGGCAGTAATTTAAAAGATTTGTTACATACTACTGACAACCCGCTACCTTTATCTAGACAAATGGGGTCATTTGTTTGTGGGACTTGTAATTTGTGCAACCTCTTTAAAGTGGGGAGTACATTTACCATTAGAGGCAAGAAGCACTGTATTAGACAAAAAATTAATTGTTTAACAAAATCGGTGATCTATGTTGCTTTGTGCAACTGTTGTCAGGCATTTTATGTTGGTAAAACGGACCGTAGATTACGGGACCGTGTTTACCAACATAATTATGCCATCAAGAACAAAAAGAGCGAAAATGCTCTTGCCAAACACATCTTAAATAATGTTGGACATAGTTTCCACTTCATGGGGATTGACACTGTAAATGTTGGAATTAGGGGGGGTCCTCAATCTCTTCTTCTCGAGATGAAAGAACTGGAATGGCAATTGGTTTTGGATGCCTTTTCTACACCAGGATTAAATGAATCCTGTAATATTTCAGTTTTTTTAAAGTATAAGAGTTATTTGCGTTAGTATTGCCATTTGTTACATGCTAGTGGACTATTAGCAGTATAATGCAACACCTATTTTAAAATTATATAGTCAGTATTACGCTGACTTTTTTGGAGTGGTGTTCCTGATTCGTACTCTGTGGTTTTCTCTTATATAGTAAGATTTTTTTGTTGTAGTCCACTTCACTTTGTTCACCATTTTTCGAGCTGTGACTTTAGAGGCTCATTCTCAGTTTGCACATTCTGTTACTTTATTTATTTATTGTCAGACAGGGTATTGGTAAACTTTTGCAGCTCTTCACACATTTTTCCTTTCAGTCTGTAACCATTTGTTTTTTAGTCTAGCACCTTACATAAATTGTAGTTTGGATTTCTGTAAAGCAAAATTGCCACATGCACCCTTTTGCTGCAATTCTTTAGTATAACTCCACAAAAACATTTCTTTTTTGAGCTATCCTTTAATTCTCATGGAGACCAATGCTTATTGATAAAGGAAGTCTGCATATGGGAACAGGTAGAGATTTATTTTGGGCATTCTTGTTCCTCAGTATTAGCAGTTCATTACTCAGGAAGGCTTGTTATTTTGCTTAAGCATCTCATGCACGTGGCAACATTTGGTACCTAGTGCAGTTCAGTGCTGTATAAAGTTTCAGCATTTCCCCTTGTGTTCTACACACAGCAAATTTATTTTCTTTTGTCTTTATTTCTGAGCACACTTGGCTTGCACAAAAACAGAGCTTTTTGTCAAGATAATTCCTATCAAAACAGTATATTTCAGAAGCTATACAATTCTCTTCAGAAAGCAGTAGTAGACAGTGATTTTCACTTACTTTAAAACCCACTTTTATTGATGAAGCAAGTCTGAAAAAGGGTAAAAAGACACATTTTCTTGACAGTTTTCAAGGTCATTGGTATTAAGAGATTACTACTGAGGAAGGCCTTGTATTTGTGTGCCATTTACTTTGCAAAAGAAAGCACCTGATGAGATTCAGTGCTGTATAAAGTTCCACCATTTGTCAGTCCTGTTGACCCCTACACATTTGTTTTATTTCTCAGCAACCTTGGCTTGCACATAAACAGCTTTAGTCTCCAGGTAGCCATACCAAAAAAATGCATTTCAAATCAACAAAGTTCTTGTCAGAAAGCAGTAACAGAGAACAGTTTTCAAAAGGTTTGTATTCTTAACTGTTATAACACACCATATCCTGAATTGTTTCAGTAATGTGTAAATATTCTACTCTGCATGCTATACAGCAACTGGCTTTGCACTCTTATTTTTCATACTGCACATATTCCCTTTTATTTGGGTTCTCACTTACCAAAAGGCAGTTAATTGAACTGCTGCAACATTTCTCCAGTAGACTTTCCTTCTTAGTTGCAAAATAAAATGCTCAGTACAGAAATACTACTAGGTTAATATCTGTACATCAATATTTTTGAACTGTTTCGGTAGGGCCATCCCATTGAACATCCACTAGCACTTCCATTTTTATCAGGCCTTATTTTAGAATGCACAATGCAGCTGACATTTTCCAGTATATACACTTTGAAATTACCTTACTTATTTTGTTAGAAAGTGAGTAGATCAATGTTCTTCATTATACCATTGTTTCTGAACACAAACTTTATATTGCCATAGAGTTTCTTCAGCACTCGGTATATCAGTTGTTGCTTCTCTGTTTAAATCATGGTATGTTTCTACACTTTGCATATATTAGTAAGACTTTCTTATGTTTAAAACATTTCTAACAGCTTTCTCCCAAGGCACAGATAATTTGATACCACAATACTTTACAGTTCATTCGTTTTACTTCTACACTCAAAATGTAGTAAGCTACTTTTTGCAGTTTGAAAACTCGACACAGTTTTACAAAAGTCACTGCCAGCTTTAGTAATTTTCTTCTTGAGCAAATGCTTCATTTCACAAAAACATTTTCTAATACATTTCTTTGAACAGCATTGAACATTAAATATGTGGACACAACCTTACAACAATTTAATATGCACTTGCAATTATATCACTGCTCTTCACACAATTGTTTTAAAACCTGGTTTAAGGACTGGTTCTCTTAATGTTCTGTAAGCATCTAGCTAGTGTGTCTATCTCTGTCTGTGTGTGACAAAGAAAAAACTATGATTTCTCTTCAAATTGTGAACTCATTCAATGATGCTTCTTTGGTAGGGTTGCTGCCCTGCTCCATTTCAATACATAATCAATAAATAGAAGTTATGTTCTTACCATAACGTTCCATGTTAGTTGTCTTCTTCTCGCCTTCTTCTTGCTGGATGGGTTCGGAGCCGACCTCGGCTCCGACTCGGCCACTCTAAAAGCTCGAGAGTTGGTTCCACCGGCTCGAGGCTCCCCTTATATCCCACAATGCTAGGCGAGAGTTACCTCAGATCTCGTTTGTAAGCTAACCCCAGCTTATAATAGTAACAGAATAACTATAAACAGAGTCCACCTCTAACAACAGGGAGAAGAAGGGTGACCTACATCCTGATTCAGGAAATATGCAAAGCAGCATATGCCTAAGTAAAGAGGTGGTAGAAAGAGAGGTCACAATCACAACTCCTCTAGGTCTGTCCAGGCCAGGGGGAAGGAGGGTGGGATGCAAGAAGAAGGTGAGAAGAAGACAACTAACATGGAACGTTATGGTAAGAACATAACTTCTATATGTTAAGTTGTCTATCTCGCCTTCATTCTTGCTGGATGGGACCGCATCCCTAGCACCTTATCCCGGGTGGCCTAACGGAACAGACTCCTGAGAACAGTGGAACCAAAGTTAGCTCTATGCCTAGAAGCTAAATCCAACTTATAATGAGAAATGAAAGTGTGAGGAGTAGCCCAAGTAGCCGCTGCACAAATGGTGTCAATAGGCAGTCTATCTTGGAAGGCTAAAGAAGTAGCCAAGGCTCTGGTGGAATGGGCTTTAGGTTTATTAGGCAACTTTTGGTGTCTAATTTCATAAACAAGGGAAATCAGAGATGTTAGCCATCTAGATAATGATACCTTTGAAACTGAAAGTCCCTTTCTGCCTTCTGCATAGGAGACAAACAGCTGGTCAGATTTTCTGAATTGTTTTGTTCTATCCAAATAGTACCTCAACTGACGATGAACATCTAGCCAGTGTAATTTTTGTTCAGACCTATTGGAATATTCTGGAAAAAAGACAGGGAGGTCAATGCTTTGATTTAGGTTAGACGTCGAGACTACCTTAGGCAAAAAGGACGGGTTGGTTCAAAAGGATACCCTGTCCTTATGGAACAATAGATAAAGAGGTCGACAGCTGAGTGCATGAAGTTCTGAAACTCTTCTAGCTGAAGTAATAGCTACTAGAAAGAGAGTCTTTTGATAGCAATTTTAAAGAACAGGAGGCTGCAGGTTCGAAAGGGGGGAGAATCAAAGATGTAAGAACTAAATTTAGGTCCCAAGGAGAAGGAGGATTCCTTATAGGAGGTCTGAGAAGAAAAACTCCCTTCAAAAAGGCTTTGCAAAGCTTGTGGGACATTAAGGCAGACTCAGAAATACCCACATGAAAGTTAGAAATAGCTGCCAATTGAACTTTAAGAGTAGAAGGAGATGAACCTGCATGGAAGAGTTCAGCTAGAAAATCAAGGACCATTTGGATGGAAGCAGTGAAGGGATCTATGTCCCTTCCTTGAGCCCAATATGTGAAGCGTTTCCACTTACTCAAATAAATCTTCCGAGTGGAAGATTTATGGGAAGCTATCAAAATATCTCGAACAGAGTGAGATAATTGAGGAAGCCTGGCTAAGGTTGGAACTGGAGGAACCAAGCAGTGAGGTTCAGAGAGGGGAGGGAGCGATGAAACTGACCCGACTGAGGGATCAAAAGATCTGGAACTAGGTCCAGATGCCAAGGTCGCTCCAATAGAAATTGATGTAGAAAGGGGAACCACACCTGTCGAGGCCAGTAAGGAGCAATGAGGATCAATGAGGCCTTCTGAGCAATAGCTTTCTGTATCACTTGAGAGATTAGTGGGAAGGGAGGAAATGCATACAGAAGTCCCCGGGGCCAAACTTGGACTAGAGCGTCTCTGCTGGGTTGGCCTGGTAAAGGGAATAGAGTGAAATAATCTCTGCACTTGCTGTTTTGGGGAGTAGCAAAAAGATCACAGCAAGGCTGACCCCACTTGAGAAAAATCTCTCTCACAACAGAGTCTTTCAGAGACCACTCGTGAGGCATGAGGATAGCTCTGCTCAATTTGTCCGCGATTTGATTGGACTTCCCGGGGATGTGCGTTGCTATCAGAAACCGCTGAGAAGAAATCGCCCATTGCCACAATCTGAGTGCTTCTCGACACAGGGGGTAGGACCTGGTTCCGCCTTGTTTGTTGATGTACCACACTACAGACATATTGTCTGTCTGGATTGCAATCGTTCCCAAGGGAAGAGAGTCTTGAAGGGCTTGCAACGCTAAAAGCACTGCTCTCATCTCCAGAACATTTATGTGCAAGTGGCATTGGAAGTTGCTGGTATGACCATTGTGTAAAGAGCATCCATTGAAGGATTCGCATGTGGAATCTGGCTAATGGAAGCAGAGGTATGGCAGCCGCCATAATTCCCAACACTTTCAGAACTAACCTGGCTTTGATTCTGTTGTTGTTGAAAAGGAGTGAGACCAGTCTGTGTATGTCTGTTATTCTCTGATCTGTTAGCCTCGCAGACATGTCTACTGTGTCTAGATTTGCGCCTATGAAGGTAATAGTATGACAAGGCGACAAAACAGACTTTTCGCAATTTATTGAAATGCCTAACTTTTGACAAATGTGAAAAGTGTAATCCCTGGCCATCAGAAGGAGATGCTTGGTGGGAGCTGTGAGGAGCCAGTCGTCCAAATATGGAAACACCTGGAATCCTTGTCATCTCAGGTGAGAAGCTACCACTGCCATGCATTTGGTAAACACCCGGGGGGCAGTGGTGAGACCAAAGGGCAGGGCCCTGAATTGAAAATGACTGGTTCCCAGCCTGAAGCGGAGAAATCTTCTGGAGCGTCTGTTCATTTTTATGTGATAGTACGCATCCTGAAGGTCTATAGAGCACATCCAGTTTCCTTTTCCCAATAGGGGTAGGATGGACTGCAGCGTGACCATCTGAAGTCTTGTTTTCTTGACTGATCTGTTCAAGATACTGAGATCCAAAATTGGTCTCCAGTCCCCTGTTTTCTTTGGAACTAAAAAGAACCTTGAGTAGATTCCGGATCCTTGCTGGTCTGCTGGAACTGGTTGAATTGCTCTTTTTGCAAGCAGCTCTGAAATTTCCAAAACCGCTAGATCCCTTTGAGCGGGTGGAACATCTGGAAGGGATTTTTTTGATTGGTTTGGAATGCGAAGAAAGGGGATAGAATAGCCTTCGGAAATGACGGACTGTACCCATTTGTCTTGAGTCAGGGATAGCCAGGCTTCTGGGTACAGTGACAATCTTCCCCGACTGCCTCCGAAGGTGGGCAGTCGGGCAACACCTCAGGGATGCTGAAAGGGCTTATCAGAGAAGGCTTCTCGATTGCCCTGGTTCTGCGGAGCCCCTGCCTCGAGGCGGCGTCTACCATTGTTATTCCCGCCTCTGCCTCTGGCGGGAAGCGACTTTGTCGTCAGGCGAAGTCCCTTGAGATTGTTTACGGAACCACATTTTCCCACTTTTCTGGCCTTTGGGGTAAGGCCTAGAAGGAGTAGAAAAACGGACTCCGACGGCAGAAAGAGTCTTGCCATCAGTCTCGCACCTAGTCAAGGTTTCTTTCACTTGAGGACCAAAGAGATGATCCATCAAACGGGGAATTAGTGAAAGACGTCTTGAAGGGGTCCGCAAAATTGCATAGCCGCATCCAGGCATGCCTACGTAAGGCCACACCCGTCCCTGCGGCCCTACTCGCTCCATCAGCCGCATAAGAAAGGAGGCGCATGGAGGAGTTGGCTATGGAGTTAAGGGTAGCCAGCTGAGTGTTCATCTTATCTTGAAAACCCGCAGCTGTAGGGTCCTTCAACATGTCACTCGCTTCTTTAATCAAGTCCCTTTGAAGACGAGTAAAATGGCACAGGTAGTTCAGCGAACGCATAGCAAATGTTGCTGACGAGAACATCCGCTTCCCGTACCTGTCCATGGACCTAGATTCCTTGTTAGGTGGATGGACAGGTACTGAAGGATCAGCTAGTTCCTTCTTAGTGGCAGCAGCTACCACCATAGCATCCACAGAGACTCATTTTGTCAAGAACTGTTTGTCTGCTGGTGCCATTATGAATTTTGAGGGTCTGCTGGGAGTGGGGTCCACTGAATCAGGAGCCGTCCATGCCTTTTTAGCTACCACCTGCATGAGGGGGTCAAAGGGGGGAGACACCCAGGAGGTGGAAGGACGAGAGCCAAACGCCTCAAGGTACACAGATTCATCCTCCGAAGGGTTGAGGGCTGGCCAATTTCCCCTCTGTTTGAGGATTTCGAGAATGTCTGCAAAAGAGACATCTTCAGAAGGGGAATGGGGGGAACCCTTGGAATCATCTAAATCTGTGTCAGATGTGATGGACTCAGGTGAGTCAATGTGTTTCCTCTTACACTTCCTCTTCCGAGGGGGCTCTTCTGCCAAATCAGGAGAGGCCTCGGAAGAGGATGAAATCCCCACAGGGGGTTCCTGAGGAGCTGGCTCTCTGCGGTCCGGGATGAGGGGGTGAGTCGACTTGACCTGAGGCACCGTAGATGGAGGGGCGGACGGAGCTGACTGTGGAGTAGAGCCAGGCTCTAACACACTCCGCATGACCTCGAACGCACCCCTGTCAGGCAAAGCCAGAGGTCCCCGCTCCGAGAAGCTGAGAACCTCCCTCGGCACCGACAGTGATGGCTCCGAGGCCGATGTCGGAGCCGAACTCACCAGCGCCGAAGCTCCGAGAGGAAGAGCAGGGTCGGACAAGGGTCCGATGCCACTCACCCCCTCGGAGCCGACGAGGGAAGTTCGGCGCCGAGATTCTTCGAAAGAAGAAATCGGAGCCGACGGAGCCGAAGACATCTGTATCGGCTCCGACGCTACTACAGTCTCGGTTCCGAAACGCCCCGGCTCCGAGCTCAACGGAGTCGGTGGAGGAACATATTGATGGACAGGGGCAGGCATCGACTGATGAGTCGGGCTCTGAAGCATTTGGGCCAGTGCCTCGGACTTAAGAAGTCGACTCACTACCCTCTGAAGGTCATGATCTGACAGCCTCCATGACCTAGAGGAGTGAGATTTATGGCTCCGTTCAGACAGCAGAGGAGATGCTGGAGCCGAATGAACGGAGCCAAGGGATGGTGACCTAGATCTCTTCCTAGATGTCGGCTCCGAAGGTCTGGTCGGAGCCGGCAAGGGAATTCTACTACCTCGGCTCCAGCCGGAGCCGAGGAACCACAGAAGCTGTAGACTCATCGGCTCCAGCCGGAGCCGATGCAGACATAGGTTTTGTAGCTTTAGGTCTCGGCTCAGTAGCTGGAGCCGAGGACCTAGAAGCCTTGGAGGGCTTCCCAGAGACAGAAAGGGAATCCTCAGGCTTAAGTAGACCCCTTAGGATCAACTTGTTCTTTCTTTCCTGCAGGACCCTGGGGCTGAAGCCGTGGCATACAGCACAGGAGTCCTGCAGGTGCAAAGGCCCCAGGCAGTAGACACAAGAAGTGTGACCGTCTGTCAGAGACATTTTCTGACAGCACGCATCACACTTCTTGAAGCCTGAGACCTTTGTGTCTTTAGACATCCTAGACAAGAAAGTGTAACCACACACACCCAGTCAGACACACTGATTACACTAATCTTATTTTAAAACTCAAAAATAAAACAATTAACTAAAAGTTTTATTTAAGAACAACACACACACACCACTAGGGAATGGGGAAAGGCCAGAAGGCCCGAGAGAGAACTTTAAAGTTCTTGTGGGAAAAAAACGGGATTTTCCGAAAAACAGGGGTAGAAATCCACTAAACTAAGGGAAAAGTAGTTAAAACTTAAAAATATAGGGGTTTAAGTATTCTAATTTTACAGAAATACACTTACCAACAAGCCGGTAGAAAAACCAACACCTCGATCGCTGTAGTGGCAAACGAGATCTGAGGTAACTCTCGCCTAGCATTGTGGGATATAAGGGGAGCCTCGAGCCGGTGGAACCAACTCTCGAGCTTTTAGAGTGGCCGAGTCGGTGCCAAGGTCGGCTCCGAACCCATCCAGCAAGAATGAAGGCGAGATAGACAACTTAACATCTATTTTTTAGGCCCACGGTACCCCAAAGCATACATTTTTTTTCTTTCCTTCTCTCACTCTGTCTTGCTTTTTCTCTGTAGGTGTGAGTAGCAACACAGATCAACACTTCTCTTTTTCTGATGAGGAAACAAATGAAAAGATTATACTTGAAGGCTGCAGAAATAAAATCAGGATAACTTGACATATAACTACTGCCAGATTTTACCTTTGTTTAGCCACCAGTGTAGTAGAGGAAGGTAGCAACAATCTGGAGGTCTGTAACTCAGATTTAGTGCACTTTATTTACAGTGAGTCAGTTTTGGGCTGTCAGCATTTCACATAGCTGGATAAATTACTCACACCTTTCTTCAGGCAGAAGCCTTACTGTTCATTTCTGGTAAGTTACTCACAGAACAATTCAGATAAATAAATGTCAGTAAATTCAGTCCAAAATTTTAGCCTGAGTGGTTGTGGGTCCAAATGTTGCATGCTGCTAAGTACAACTACAAGTTTGTGTTCCACTGTACTCTATAGTTCTCCCACATGATCCTTCTCCAATAATTCAAAGTTCAGTGGATTCTTTTCACAGAAAATCCACTTACAGTTTATACTCCAGTTATCGATCCATTTTGTACTCAAAAGGCTAATGTTTTCAATACAGTCTTTTTCTCTTGCACTCTCATCCCCCTTCTCTTTAGGCCACAACCAAGTCTCTGCCTTATAGTCTATGGTGTTCTTTTTTTAAGATCTCTGTCTTCCTCTCTGGCCTTCCATTTTATAAGACAGAAGAATAGCCTCCTCCTCTCTGGGAAGACAGAGATCCTCCTTTTAGGCTGTCCACTACTGCTGCATCACAGACCTCACAATGCTTGATTCCACTCTAGGTATTATACCACAATACATACAGAACTAATTATACTGTTTTCTGCTTCAGACCTGCAGTTCTAATTGTGTGGGTTGACTTGTCCCACTCAAGCCTACAGTGTTTGAAAGACAGGAGAAGGTAAACACTTGCACCATACCACACTCATCACATAGTCCCACTAAACATATACCACCAAAATCCACACATAGAAACACAAAAGCATTCACAGAGGCTGTCAATAATAATCTTATCAAGCAACAGAGACCTCCAAAGCAGAAACACAAGCAGCCTCCACCCCCCAACACAACCCAAATAACACATAGCCCCCAAACTCAGTGTGCCAATAAACCACAGCCCATAAGGCAAACCAAAGTACCCAACACACTAGTCATAGGTGACTCTATAGTCAGACACACTGATGTCCCACTCACCAGGCTAAACAAGGAGAAGATTACTGTCAGCTGCCTGTCAGGTGCCAGGATTGACCAGAGACTCCCAGACTCTGGAATAGATTGCTCATACATATCAAGCAGAGTGCCTCTTTTGCCCTCTTCAAAAGGAACCTTGACGATTGGATGGGAGAAAGGTAATTCACCCCGGGGATCACGTCAGTTGCCCTGCTAGACTGGGGTCCAAGGTGGTAAATAGTGTGGGAAGAAATAGCTAGGGAATTGTTATGGCTAGGCTTGTATAGACCATAGGGCTGATAGCATAGTACCAACCTATGAACCTATGAACATAACCCATGCACTCAGATCACTCCACAACAAGTACAAATATGACTCTGTCATTGTCCATGTTGGTGTGAATGACCTGAGATGTACCTCCCTGGACTACATGAAAAGAGACATAGAAGAGCTCTCTGATCATGAAGTCCAGGTAGGTATGACCCTAACCCTGAGTAGCATCCTGCCATCACCCAGAATGATACCGCAGTACAAGGACAAAATGATTGACTTCAACAATTGGCTAAGCTTCTAGTGTCATTCTAAGAGGATCTAGTATCTGTCTGCTTGGGACGACATGGTCGACAGACCATGATGCTTTGCCAGAGATGGCCTGCACCTGTCGCCCCTGGGATTTCAGATACTGGCTAAGGCTCTTGCCACCCCTATAGTGCCTTTTTAGGCAAGGTTCAAATAACAAATTCACAACCATAACAGGAAGAGACAAGCAAAAACTGAGGGTAATGCTACTCAATGCTAGAAGTCTAAATCTCAAAATGCACTCACCCGAGGCACTCCTTAAAATGGAGAACTTCGATATCTGTGCAGTGACTAAGACCAGGTTCAAGGATCTAGAGATCACCCCTGATTTACCAGGCTATTTTGCAGCCATCTAACCTGGACCAGAACACCAAAGGCGGAGGTGTGTCCATATTCATTAAGGATATTCACACCTCCAGGCTAGTTGCGCAGCAGAATGCAGCCGAGGTTATCCAAGTGCAAATAACTCTGGGCAAAACTGCAATCTAAATTGTAGCGTCCTACAGATCCCCCACCATGTCCCAGGATTCCCACTCCTCTTTTTCTTGATATACTGGAAAATATTAGGGTTCAACCAAACACCCTAATAATAGGCAATTTCAACTTCCCCACCATTAACTGTGAAAACTGCTTATGTACCAACTTCTTTGCTCAACGCTTTCTGCTTTCTGGAATTCATAAATTCCAATGCCCTGGATCAACTTATCCACACCTCCACCAGGGGCAACAATATCCTAGACTTAGTCATTGCCAACATGAGTGACCAGTGTTCCACACCTGAGGTCAACTCCTCATTGGTCAGATCCAACCATAAGCTAATCACCCTAGATATCTGCATCCTGCCCCCACCCGCCAAGGTAAAAATTTCTCCAAAGCCAACTTCATGCTTCTTAAGACAGAAGTGGCGAACCTCACGACACCCATGCAGATGGACAATATAGTTATGACTGCTGAATCCTACACAGATGCACTCTATAAGCACTTGCACAAGTGCATGGATCGTACTAGCCCAAACAGAACCAAGATGCTATCTGCCAAAAAAAGAAAGCCAATCTGGTGGTCCCCTGCCATAAACAAACTCTACAACAGAAGGAAGAAACTGTTGCAAAAGAGAGTAAAATCCCATGAGTGGAGGAGCTCCCTGGTCAGCTCAGTAAGAAGCTGAGATCCCTTATAAGATCCTCCAAAGCTAGCTATGAAAACAAAATCACCACTGATTCTAAGGGCAACCACAAAGCATTCCATAGCTATGTCAAGAATCTCAATGGCAACACCCAGATCTGCTCTGAGTTACAGCACAATTGCATGAAAATTACAGAACCAACTGATATTGCCAACATCTTGGCAGATAGGTTCAGTGCTAACTTTACCCCCTCTCATACCCTAAAAGGCCCATAACTATACAGGAAGAATGCAGAGTCCCTGTAATCACATCTATGCAGGTAAAAGCTGCACTCTCTAAAACCAAAAACACAGCATCCGTGGGACAGAACAATATCCCAGGCTGCATTTTACCTGAGCTTCAGAACAAACTAGCTCCCCACCTAAACTCCATGTTCAATCAAAGTCTCAGATCAGGCTTTGTGCCCACTGAATGGTGCACAGCAACAGTTATCCCACTCCACAAAGGGGGGAGCCACCACTGATCCTGGGAACTATTGTCCTATTAACCTAATGAGCCTGGTCTGCAAGACCATGAAATATATCATCATGGAACTCATAAACAAAGACACTGGTAGCCTCCAAACTCTGGACCCCACGCAGTCCAGGTTTGTGAAAGGCAGATCATGCCTTCTGAACCTGATTGACTTTTTTGAGTCAGTCACCAAAGCCATAGATGAGGGTACGGTGGTTCACACAGCCTATGTTGACCTCACCAAGGCTTTCAACACCATCCCCCATTCTGGAATTATAGCTAAACTCACTAAACTAGGTATAGATCCCTACGTCATAGGATGGGTTGCCAACTGGCTCACTGACAGAACTCACACTGTAAAAGGTGCAGACTCCAAATCTGACTTCAAACCATTAACAAGTGGAGTACCACAGGGTTCAGTCCTGGGACTTCTCCTGTTTTGTATCTACTTCTCTGAATTACAGGCTAATGCAGAAGGCATCTGGCTAACAAAGTTTACAGATAACTGCAAAGTAGGAGCCATAGTCGCGTCCCCAAATGATGTAGACATCCTACAGAAGGGCCTCACTGAGACAGATGCCTAGTGTCAGAGGCATGGCCTCAAGATCATTGCCAAAAAGTGCATTGTCATCTCCTTTGGTAAACATTCTGTACCCATGAATTACCACATAAATGGCAGTCTACTTAACACCAAATGTGTGATAAGAGACCTTGGGACCCATGTGGACAGTAGTCTCTCCTTTGATAATCCCATCGCTACAGTAGTCAGCAAATCCTTCTATGTGGCACACCTCATTACAAAATTGTTCTCATCCAGGAAAAAAGAGGTCACTGTTCCCCTCTACTCGGCACTCATTAGACCCATTATAGAGTAGAACACCCCTTTTGGAATGTACCTCACAAGACATCTGCAGCAGCTGGAAAGGCCACAGAAGTAACTCACAAAGAGGATTACTAGCCTCAAACAGATGCCCTACACTGACTGTCACAAAGAACTCCAGCTTTATACTGTAGCATATCACCTACTCTGAAGAGATCTCTGCCTAACATATAAAGCTATATTAAACCCAGAGCTGTTGGACATGCTACACCTAAAGAAATTCCAGTCCCTCTGAGCTACATGCTCTAGGGACCTAAACCTTGTCACCACAATAAATAGGACATGCTGGAGGGATAAATTTCTGTCCCAGAGACTTCCTATACTCTGGAACAAGCTACCCATCTATGTCAAGCAAAGTTCCTCATTAGCACTCTTCAAGAAACATGGGAAATAGGAAATACACCCCAGAGATCACTTCTGTGGCTCTGCTTGACAGGGGCACAGGAGATTAACTTTCTTGGGTGGTGTAAGCCAGGGAACCTTGTTGGCTAGGCTTACTTAGGCCCTTGGGCCGATAGCCTAGTACCTACCTATGAACCTAAGAACCAATGCATTATTTTTTCAGTGTAACAATCCAGATACAGTATATAGTGCTATGATAAATCAGATTAAATGTGAGGTAATTATTTCAACAGAAGAACTAAGGAAGATGCACTGCTTTAAAAGAGAACCACACCCATAGACTCAAAAACATGTTTATTTAATCATGGTTTGGTGTTTCCTACATTTTAACACCACTGTGGGCTATTTACAGCTTTTTAAATATTTTATACATAATTTCTGAGTGTGACCACATGGGGTCTAGCATCTTAAAGTCATCCTGATTATTTAGTCTGCCTCTAGGTATCCCACAATACCGTGTTTGTCTGTAAAAAAATACATCACAAAGGTCTCTTTTTTCCTAAAGCTTCTGTCACATTGCATTGATTTTACACACATAAACTGCTGTCTTTTAATCAGTCAGTTTTAAGTAACATTTCATGCCATTCAATGACTACTTACAACGCAAACAGTACAAATGCCACAGAACAGACTTTCAAAGTGGTTTTTACTGCTGCTTCTTTTTAGAATGGCTAAATTGCAGTCTTTTGTGAAGCCTGAATTGTACTACTTCTCTCATCTTCCTTCCCCTTCACACCTTACTTCCCTAGCTGTCAAAGTGCTAAGAGTAATTTGAGTTGTTACCTGCTGTGATTGACAGGTCACAGCATGAGACATGACTCATGTACTGTTTGCTTGTTCTAGCCTTTACTTTCTGTATGGGTAAGAGAAGGACCAGGGAGCTGCAAAATCACAGCATAGATGGGTTTTTAGGATGGTCGTGGTATGTCAGTTTGGGGATGGAATTGCCCAGAGAACTGCCAGAATTCAGTGTTCTTGATAACATCAATTAATTGGAGACTGCAGCCAACTTTTCCAGGGCTTGATAAAAGTTTTTTGAAAGGGTAACCACCACAGTATGGTAAGGTCCAGTTCTAGTTGAGATAAACAGTTAATTTAAAATATTTTAAATGCTGTATTATTGCTTATCCATAGCAGGGACTGTAAATAGGGAGAAAAAGGACAGAGAAGTTGAACATTTAATAATAGAATCCCATTGCTGTCCTTTAATCACACATTTTAATTATTTTTATATTAGTATTTTATTTGATTATAGTGTACAGTCAATCAATGTGCAAAATATTAGCACTCAGAACTGTGACATCATAATAACAGACTATTGGGGGTTTGTTAGTGGCATGGACATGTATCTACTTTACAAGCTTAAAGTTTCAAAACTTCAAACTGTAAATGGTTGAGGCCATATGATTGAAGTTTTGAAACTTTAAAATTGCAATAAAAAAAAATTAAAACTTGTTTTATGTTTTTGGAGTGGGGCAAGCTCCCCTGCACCCACCAAAAAAATAAAAACTTTTTTTATGTTTTTGGAGGGGGGCAAGCTCCCCTGCACCCACCACACCCTTGTCTAAATAAATATACCAACTCCAAAATCATACTACAGTGAGGAAAACTGTATATTTCCCATTCCACGCTGTACGGTGATCTCCATTCAAAACATTTGACATTTCAAAACTTTGATTTTATGGTCTTGACCATTTGCAATTCGAAGTTTTGAAACTTTAAGCCTGTGAAGGGAATCCCATGTGCACATATTTCGGATATAGTTTCACTGAGAAGTCTCACTCTTCATACATACTTGAATTCTCCATCCCTGCAGTTTTCTTTCCCAGCTTCTAAAGGTTTTTCTACTTAATGCTACATGCCTACTGCTCTGGTTTGCATCCATCCACAAATTCCCTGTGACTTTTATGTTGCACATCTACTTCCCCATCTGAAAATGCCAGCCATATATTAATGTATTTGTTTTCATTCTGCTTTTTGCAACACTTGTTGTGTAGATGTCTGGTGTTTATAATGTCTATCTACCTACAACTGCATAATTCCAGATCTGATGTAGAAATCGCTGTTGACCTTGATATGTGTTGACATGCTTTGCATGTCTGACTTTCCTTACTGTGTTACCTTATATTTTAACCTGATAACCTTGTTTAATCTAGAGACACTCTGTACAGTGACACTCTAGATATGAAGTAACCCCACTCAATGTTCACTCTACATTGTCCTGCAGGATATGAACATGACTTGTGGTGGGTCATTTAACTTCACCATTCAAAAATGATTAATAAATTAATTAAATTGGCTTTCATGACATTAAGGGGTCAAACAGTCAAACTTCCTTAAATAGTGCATTATGTAATTCAGTGGTCTGTGGTTTTCCTCTGGTTATATCAAGACACAGCCAGACAGATAATTTATTCTGCAATCATTAGCCATTATATAACCCAAACAAATACCAGTTAAGGTAGAATGTCAGCTAATCTTATTCAAGGCATTTTAAAGCAAACATCAGTTTACCTTTCCAGCTATCTTTGCAGCACCACATTTGTTTTCCTTAAGAAGTATTACTGCTGCTATATATTATTATTATTATTAGTAGTAGCAGTACTACTGTAAATATTTTCTGTCATTATATTACATAGCATTAACCTCATATGCCATCATAAGGATTATGGGTACAGGATACATGTTAAAATAGTTGTAAAGTACTTGCGTTCAGAAGATAACACTGTAAATGATATATAAGAGGAGAACTGTGGGAAAGAAAATTATTAAAGTTAAAAAGAAGTAGAGTATATAGCTTTATAAATTCATGGTTCATGAAGAGCATTATATTGGGAAGAATTAGCTTTGTTGCTGACTTTAATGACCGAAGTATGTAAGTGTTTAAATACCTATCAATGTATTTATCTATCTGTCTATATATCTGCCTATTTATCTATGCTTGCATAGCAAATAGCATTTAATTTAGTATCAAAATTGAAGGGATAATTTGTCAGGTGTATAAACTCCAATGTAATGAATGCAAACAATGCAGACAAAAGCAAGACTCACCAGATATGTAAAAGACAAGTTATAGGAACCAAGGGAAGATCTACACGTCTGCGTCAGGAATGCCACCAATAGATAAAAATAAAAAAAAAAAACAGCAGTGAAGCAAGCAGTTGGTAGTTTGACTGGTACACTGCTGCCAATTAGTGTGAATGCAAACCACAAGAGTCACAACGCATGAAGGGACTCATCTTCCTAAAACCATACAGAAACAACTTCCAAATTTAGAAGAAGCTCACCCTGGTGGTATGAAATAAATGGGGTGATTAGTAAAAACATGGGTTTAGATACTATCATAGCAGACAATCCATACAAATACGGAGTATGGATAGCATGGATGACTGTGTAGACATGACCATGATAACATCAACAGTAGTGACCGTGGCAGGCTTTTGGCGCACAAGACTTGACCCTACCTTGAGTCATAAATACAGTCAGCTGGGGGTGCAGCAGAGCAACAAACTCCTGCACATAGGGTGATGCATTTATAATAGGGGAAGGTATTGAAGGAAAAGGCACACTGGGTGCACAAGCTTAAGTGCAGAAATGGAAGAGTTACTGCAGTCAATGTGCCATCACCAGCTGCCAGGCACCAGCTAGGCTGACATCAGTAGTGTGTTTACACATATCAAGTGCTGAAGTCAGGAAGCAGGGATCTCCCAAGCCCTCAAGCCAGACATTGAAGATCATATGCAACTCGCAGGGACTGAAAATAGTACAATGTCTTCTGGCCAGACATGCTAGTATGCCACATGAACCTTCCGAAAAGGAACAGTACTTAGCATCAGCAGGGAAGTGTGGAATGCTTGCAAGGTTTTGACTCCATTCAATGACCTCTGACATCTGCTACCTTTCTCTCTCATTACAGTTGTGACAGGCAGCCTGCACTTAAGGTAACATTTTGACAATGACTGACCATAGTGGGATGTTGCAGTGGCTAATAGATGTAACATTCATGACAACCAGCCACACTGCTTAGCAGTTGTACATCATGCCTGACATCCAGCAAATGAATGAAGTGTCCAAGTGTGTACCTCACATTTACGATCTTAAAGTCCTGAGATTCTAAATGCATACAATAGTATGTGATCTATCTTACAAAAGCTGCTAGAGTGCCACAACATAAAGACTTAGTCATTGTTTTTGATGCTGGGTTTTGAATATGTCATCAGCAAAAGTGCACATTACAACCACCCCCAGTCACTGCCGAAAAGAATGTTTGTTACATTTCTCACAGTGTATTTGTATAAATATCCAGCACCTTGGGCTGGCAGTGTAACATGGATCAAAGAGTTGCAGATACATATGTATTTCTTAGTGGATCTTGTTTTCCTAATGCCCATTGTGCTGACCAAGGCCACAGTCGGCCAGCCTTTTTAGGACTGCTTTGAGGAGACATCCCATCTCAGATGGAAACACAGCTATGACACCATGCCATGAGGATACAGTAGCTTGCACCTGACTATAACACCATTTTCTGTTGTGTCAGTGACTATGTGTTGAGGGCTTCCTATGAGCCATAACTTTATTGAGGCTGGCACAAAATGTTGCACTACCTCATGCAAAATCATCAGTTAGATCTGCAGTCTGTAAATAAGGTCTTACAAGGTGACCAGAATAGGATGGCCAGTGTCAGGGAGTCTGTGCTTGCCAATATATAGTGTAGTCCCCATATGCAAATCAGTTGCATCAGAGATGAACGTCTATGTCAGACTGTAGAACACTAGGTGGAGTATGACTCTTTAGACTTGTTTCTCCAAGTCTTTTGAATTTCCAATATCATGATGGGAATGCACCCCCATTCCTAAGTCAAAGTATGATTAAAGTTCATGAAATTAGTATTGTTTCAATCTTTGAAATTAGCCAGAAGTGTAGTCTTCACAGCACCCACAATATGCCCAGTAATGACTCCTTCTGCAATTTGTATGGCGTTACATTTATCAGTAACATATCTAAGTAGGATTGTAAATAATTTTTTTATAAGACCAGTTACTCCTAATACTACTGGAACTGTCTGAGTATCTTTCTTCCATATTGCCCTAATTTCTGCCTGCAAATCCTGGTATTTTATGACTTTGTGTGTCTCTCTGTACGTAAGTCACTGGGTGTAGCAATTTCAATGACCAATGCTACTTTTGTCTTCTTTTCATGGACTACTATATCTGGTTTTATCGCATTTATTTTTTGAACTGTTGGTAATGAATGATTCCATGTGGTATAAACTTCATCATTTTCTATGATGCTTTGTGGCTTATGTTTCCAGTGTTTTTCACCTACTTCAGTATTATAATGTTTGCACAATCCCCAATGCAGCAGTCTTGCCACATTATTATGCATTTCAGTATACAGTCCTTCTGCCATTAGTATATCACAACCAGCAAAAAGATGTGTGACTGTTTCCAATTTTGTTTTACAAAACCTACATCTGTCTGTTTCTTCCATATGTTTAATGGACTTTGTAAACCAATGTGTATGTAGTCCACTACTTTGGGCCGCCACTATTAATCTTTCATCTTTTGGTTTAAATTCACCTCTCCTTAACCATTCCTGATTTCTATCCTGTTCCTTCCTATACTTGCAACAATATTTTTGCATTCTCCACATTTCTTGCCTTTTCATCTGATCCTTCACCTTATATTCTTTATTTTGTTTTTTGGCACATTCAGTTTCTGCCTGACTATTATCTACTTCTGGTTTGATTTCCATTCCCACTTGACACCGATATGCTTCTGCTAAACTAAACAGGGAAGTCATCTTAGACTTATTATCCTGATCTTTCAAAACTTTCCCTACATTTGGGTCTTGTGACATCAGCAGATATGTATGCAGTCCTATGACTGCAGATCCATAACTGTAATCAATTTTGAGGAGGACCATACCTCCTTCAGAACATGGGATATATAATCTTGGTATGCACTGATTTTTATAAATCATCTGATGAGCATGAAGCATCCCTTTTTATTTTCCTGTTCAACCTATCCAACACCTTTTGGGGCCAATCAGTCAAAGTTAGGACAGGGAAAACAAATTAGTTTATAGCTTAGACTTTGTTCCTAGATACCAATGCTGTTTTCAGTATTAATTTGTCTTCAAAAATACTCCTTACTATGTTTTATTCACATTTGTTCATGTTTTGTTGTTAATCCTTCATCAGTTCTCAAATATTTGTACATTCCCTCTTGCTCAGGTTCTTTTATGTCACATTCCTGTCCCAAACTGATGTCTTCTTGGAGCGGCAGCTTTCATGCTTTAAAGGTTGCTTTTCCACATTTATTCAGCTTATGAGCTGAAAGTGTAATTTTGGCTGATACTTCCTATCTGTTGTTATGTACACCTATTGTTTCTCTTTAATTTTACTGAGTCTTTTACTTGTGCTGGTAAATAAATGGTGCTGGTGGCCAGTCAGTGCAATTAGTCTGACTGTGGTGCTCAAATGTGGCTGGCATCCCCTTCTTACGTGGCTTGTGAAACCTTCACTGTTTGTTGGCAAAATTCCTTCTGTATTGCCTCTCTGCTGTCAATAAGTTAGTATCTCTTGGTTCAGATTGTATTTCCAATGCTCTTATGGGTATCCTGTACAGTTTTGCCATGCCTGTGTATTTGCCCAATCCCTGTGACTGTTGCTTTGGGGTGGACAGCTTGCACTTCCACTTTGGAAATGGATGTGCAAGGCTCATATGCTCTGTTTTTTTTTTTTTTTTTTTTTTGCAGAGTAGGACTTTCATGCTTTGTCATGCAATTGAAATTCTCACCAATATTTCAGAACAGCAATTATAGACTCATTGATAGACCAGCCTTTGTGAGTGTCTTTGCAATGATTCTGGGGATGTCTGTAGAAGTTCCAGTTTAGCCAAGTAAGATCTGTCATGGATTTTAACTTTTACATTATTTTCCTGTGATTTTAACACTGTCTTACTTTAATTAACAAAGGACAATAGAAGCAAACTAGGTTTAACTGAAAAAGCTTCTGTATACTCTACTCAGAGATACAAGAGATGATAATACAAGTTATCCTAAGAACATCATTTTACCTAAGAAAGGGACTAGTGGTCTAGGTAACCATATGTTAAAATTTCTCCTAATGCTGGATCAGAAATGTATTACATGCAAGATGAAGATAAAGTTTCTCCACAGTGGAGTGATGAAGTCATTAAAGAGATACACTGATATCATCTAAAAAAAAAATAAAACAAAATCCATATTTTGATAAATCCTCTGGTTAGGCATTGTCCCCAGTGGGCATTTCCTGTTTTTGGTTCCAAAAAATCATCAGTGCTACACTGATTATAACTTTTTAACAATAGCATAAATGACCCTATAGACTTCTCCAACATCATCACTCACTCCTCCTCTTAACATTTTTTGCCATCACAAAGAAACACTCCGACTGTAGTTTAAGGCAATCTCCTTGAAACCTATTTGGGGAATGCTAAATAATCTTGGTAGAAAAACAAAAGACAATTTAGCATTTGCCCTTCCTTCCTGCAGACAGCTGACCATTTCTTGCCAAACCACTCACACCTCCTCTTTAATCTTTCAGTAACCACAATAATCAATCCACACTCAGTTTAAGCATTCCCTAACTGTACTTATCCTAAAAATGTCCTCAACCTTGGTTCCTCAGGATTGCCCACCTGTAAACCTCTTAGCAGAAGAATTCTGGAGAAAGACAAACATAGTGGGGGGGTAAAAGCCCAGAATCAGGGACAGATTTTAAATATTTCCCTTATAAATTTAAAACATGTTGCTGGCATTACAACTTTTATGTTAGCATTTGTTTTCTGATGGATTTGATGTCTGATACTTAAATGTCTATCATTACTTAGTGATTTCTATCCTCAATGATTTGATAGAAAGACATAGCTTTCATGGAAATCAGACCAAAATATAAGGCAAAAATGTGGACCTTCTCTAAAATTCTGGACAGTGGTGATGCATGAGTAATAATGTGTCCTAATGCTACAAAATGAAAAAATATTTATAAATTACTTCAGACCATGTTACAAACTACAGCTTATTTGTGGATGCACAGTATTGTTTTACAACTGGACACAATCCACTCACAAGAGGGATCATAGGATCTATGAGAACTATTCATAAACTGTGGATGTGCTGACAATATCTGCTAAATAATTCATACAAAACTAGGTTGTGACTCACAGAAATAGCTGCAGAGAATGTGAATCACAGGTGCCCAATTAACAAAATGGCCACAAAACAGTATGAACATGAAACAGTTTTTATGGCTGCCCGAAATAGCATGATTATTAAAGTGTGAAAAGTTTGTATAATGACATGAAGGTATGGGCAAGGATGTATACTCAGGGATCATGGAAAAATTAATAAGGCAAATACCACAGACATTACCAAAACTACAAATGCAAAAATGGATCTAACATTTATAATATGCATGTCGTACCAAAGAACCGTACAGGTGGACCTGTGGTACAAGAAAACTTTGGCTGAACTTTGTGAGTTCACCAAGTCCCAGGGTAGCCTCATTGTGAGATAGAAGTGAGTAGTGAGATTCATGGTCATTAAATGCTTCAGAATTTCATAACCGGCTTCTATTGTATCAGGAATCCAGACCACTCAGTATCTAAGCTTTGTGAAGCACTGATCTTGAATATACGCCATCACTTGAATTATGTCATTTCTTGGGATAGGATGAAATTCGGTTTTGCAGAAAAAAAGCATGACGAAGGAGGCTGTCCTCTACACCACAGTGAGCCTTTTGGAATCCTGCCACATGCCAGTGGAAGTGTAACCCACCCTTGCTACTTACATAAGACATGGCTTCATAACCATATACATGTGACTGATCAGACAAACAGTCCAGTGTGAGCACATGGACAATGGTGCCACTCAACATTCCCTTGCCACTATCTCCTTGTGCAGTGACAAAAGACTATTAAGATAAGGCAACAATACATGGCAAACAAATGGATTATGGCTATATAGACAGGTGATATAACATAGTTATGCAATATGGCCCTCAACTTCAAGGCCACCTGGGATATCTGTGAGGGGTATCTCCTACTACTAACCAGCAGCATTTTCTCCTCATGAAACAACAGCATATTCCAAGTGCAGTAATAGCATTGCGTGTCTAGTTCAACTGGACAACTCTATGGAGTTACTCCAGGTCCAGGCTATGGTAGGTAAGACCCCAATTCAAGTCATAGCCAGTTAGAGATCCCTCTCTATGGGTCATGACACTCATGAAGCCTACTTGACCAAACTAGAGACAGTCCAAATTTTACAGATTACAATGAATGTGGGGGAATTTCAGTTATCCCACCAGAAAGTGGGAAACCTACACAAGCCCTAACTCACTAGCACAGACGTTCCTTGAGTTTTTAATTCAAATACCCTGGAACAAATTGTCCATACCCTTGCAAGGGGAACAAACTTTCTGGATCTGGTCCTCACCAAAATGTCAAACAGATGACTGCCACAATGGATGGACCCTCATTAGTTAAAACCTAGCACCAATTAGTCACTTTTGAGCTGGCACTAACATCAGAACTCACAAAGGGTGAAATCAGACCAAAAACTTTGCCAAGGCAACCTATACCCTCCTGAGTGTAGGTATAAATGCATTATAAGCCCCATCCCAAGTTGGAAGGGGTAACTACACTGAAGCATGCACTAAAGCCCTGTACAATCACTTGCATAAGTGTGTAAACTCAGCCATACCAGAAAGAATCAAAGCCAGAGCCCCAAGTAAAAACAAATTGCCATGGTAGACATCCAGCATCAGTAAACTTTGCAATAAATGCAAAAAGTTGCTGTCCAAGAAAACAAAGACTACCCCAACAATGGAAAAGCACCCTCCTCAGCCTTAACAGGCAACTAAGGCAACTTGTCAAATCCTCCAAGGCCTCCTTTAAGAAAAACTTAGTAAGTGCAGCCAAGGATAACCATAAGTGCTTTTACAGCTATGTATGTAAACCTAAAGAGTAGGACCCAAGCATGTGCAGAACTTTTGGCCAATGGTATCACACACTCTGACCCTACAGAGATACCAAACCTACTAGCAGATAGGCTTTTCAGAAATTTCACTCCCTTATCTCCTTCTAACTTACAACAGACCTTCCCCAATCCTACCCTACCATACATATCTGAAGAGCAGGTCCTCAAAGCCTTGTCCAAGTAAAAAATCACAGCCTCTATGAGACTTGACAACATCCCAGGCTGTCTTCTAAATAGGCTAAACATGAACTAGCATCACCACTAAGTACCCTTTTCAATCATAGCCTAACCACAGGCTTTCTTCCTGCAGAATGGAGAACACTAACAGTTATTACCCTTCAAAAAGGTGGCATAGCAACAGACTCAGTGAATTACAGGCCCAAAAACCTGAACAGTCTCATCTGTAAAGCCATGGAACACATCATTATGGACCTCATAAATAAAGACATAGCAAACCCAGGATCCTACCCAATTTGGCTTCCTGAAGGGCTGATCCTGTCCACTGAATCGGGTGGATTTCTTTAAAAATTTGACCAAGGCCATTGACAATGACAAATCTGTGCACACAGCATACCTCGACCTAGCAAAGACTTTTGACACAATCCCATATTCAGGCATTACATATAAACTTAGCAAACTGAATGTAAACCCCTTCATTGTAAGATGGGTTGCCAACTGGCTCACAAACCAGACACACACTATCAAAGTGGGTGACTCCACATCGACCAGCAGACCTGTTACCAGTGGCATGCCACAGGGGTCAGTGCTGGGCCCCTTACTCTTTGCAATATACTACTCAGAAGTTGAGGTCAAAACTAAGGAGTTGTGGCTAACCAAGTTTGCAAACAGCTGCAAACTGGGTGTAATCATTGAATCCCCAAATGATGTCAGTATTCTCCAGGAAGGTCTCACGAAGGCCAGTGACTGGTGTATTAGTCACGGTCTCAAACTGAATGCAAAGAAATACATCATTATTTCCTTCAGCACAAACAATGTATCTCCACATGATCAAATCAACAACAATACCATAAGTACCCATGAAATGATAAGGGACCTGGGATCACAATTTGACTGCGACCTTAACTTTGACCACCATGTGTTTACTGTAGAAAGGAAAGCTTTCTATGTAACATATCACATTAGTAAAGGCATTGCTTCAAGAGAAAATGAAGTTATAACCCCCTATACTCAGCACTTATCTGGTCATAATTGACTATAATGCCCCATTTGGCATGTAGCATACTAAGCACCTGCAGCAATTAGAAAGACCTCAGAGGTTTCCTAACAAAGAAGATAAAGGGGTTCCAGCATATGCCTTACACAGACTGACTAAAGTCCCAGTCACAATACTCTGCATCATATAGCCTTCTTAGGGGAGACATATGCCTGGCCTACAGAGCAATCGAAGACCCAAATTTAATGAACTTGCTGCATATCCATAAATGAAATGCGACGAGGGTTATCCATTCCAGGGAACTAAATATGGCCTGCAATGTAAATAGGACATGCTGGAGGGACAGATATATCTCCTAGTGACTGCCCTGTCTTTGGAACAGGCTACCAATTTATGTGAAACAGAGAATCTCTATGACACTGTTTAAGAGGAACCTGGAAGAGTGGATGGGGCACTTGTAAATTCTTACCGAGGATAGAGCCCACAACACTTCTGGACATGGGCAGTTATCACTAAATGCAATCTTAGATACTGACTAGCATTTGTATGGTATTACATTTGGATGATATGGCTAGGCTTATAATGATCTCTGGGTCAATAGCCTAGTAATCTCCTATGATCCTAGATCCTATGATCTCTCCTTGGTAGAATGTAGGGGTCTATATTAGCAGACCGAAAACGGTAGTGCGCGAACCACAGTTGAGCAACACATGATGAGCGAAAGTCGAGAATTTTGAAACCCGTAAACAAAAGAAGTAAAACACATAAAATGTTATTCATTTATGCAGGGGGCAAGCCCCCCCTGCACCCTCAGACCCCCGTTATTTAAATATACCATCTCCGAGATCGCACTCCATTGAAGTACAGGGAAGGATTCCCTACAGCGATCTCCATTCACTTTTGTGATATTTCCCACTTTTGTTCACTTCGTGTTGCTCAGACTGTGTTTGCTGATTTCAGTTTTCATTCCACTGATATAGACCCGAATGTAGCATAGTCATCCTGTGGTTTGCATTCTATCTTACAGAAGAAACCTGACAAAGACATTAATTAAAAAAATGTGCATGATCTTCCATTGCATTCATATCATTGATCATGACTGCTCAATCTTCAGTCTTTTCTCCAGAGTCCTACAACATCCCATGACTTACTGAACATTCTTTCATATGACATGTAAGCAGGTATTCTATCTTGCCAGCAGGAATATTACTTTTTTTCTTACAAAACCTACAGACACACACACACACACACACACACACACACACACACACACACACACACACACAAACACACACACACACACACACACACACACACACACACACACACACACACACACACACACACACACACACACACACCACAATAAAACGCATAATTTATACCACTGAGCATAATATTGACCATCTGGGAAGAAACACTGAATGAAATGACAGGTGTGTAGTGTCATCAGGACAGCATTCAGCCTGTACATATCTGTCATCAGGGCAGCACTGTGACTGCACATATCCTCAATCAAGGCAACAATCTGCCTGTACATATGTGTCATCAGGGCAGCACTGTGACTGCACATATCCTCAATCAGGGCAGCACTCAGCCTGTACATATGTGTCATCAGGGCAGCAGTGCACATGTACATATCCATCATCAGGACAGCACTGTGCCTGCATATATCTGTCATCAGGGCAGCACTGTGCCTGTACATATCAGTCATCAGGGCAGCACTCTGCCTGCACTTATCTTGCATCAGGGAGCACTGTGCCTGCACATACCTGTCATCAGATCAGCACAGTTCTTGCACATACCCTCCATTGAGGCAGCACTATGACTGCACATAAACTCCATCAGAGCAGCACTGTGAATATACATATCCTCCATCAAGACAGCAGTGCACCTGCACATATCAGTCAAAAGGACAGTAGTATAGCTGCACATATCTGTCATCAGGACAGCACTGTGTCTTCACATATCCTTCTTCAGGGCAACACTGTGTTGCACCTATCCTCCATCAAGACAGCATTGTGCCTTCACATATCCTTCTTCAGGGCAACACTGTGTTGCACCTATCCTCCATCACGGCAGCACTGTGCCTGTACATATCCTCCATCAGGACAGCACTGCACCTGTGCATATCCATCATCAGGGCAGCATCCAAATGCAAATATCTATCATGAGGGCAACACTTTACCTGCTCATATCAGTCATCAAGACAGCACTGTGCCTGGACATAACTGTCATCATGCATATAACTGTCATCAGAGCAGCACTGTGAGTGCACATATATGTCATCAGGGCAGCACTGTGACTGCACATATCTGTCATCAGGGCAGCACTGTGCCTGCACATATCTATCATCAGGACAGCACTGTGCCTGTGCATATCTGTCATTAGGGCAGCACTGTGCCTGCACATAACTGTCATCAGAGCAGCACTGTGAGTGCACATATATGTCATCAGGGCAGCACTGTGAGTGCACATAGCTATCATCAGGACAGCACTGTGACTGCACATATCTGTCATCAGGACAGCACTGTGCCTGCACATATCTGTCATCAGGACAGTACCGTGACTGCACATATCTATCATCAGGGCAGCACTGTGCCTGCACATATCCTCCATCAGGGCAGCACTGTGACTGCACATATCTGTCATGAAAGCAGCACTGTGACTGTACATATCTGTCATCAGGGCAGCACTGTGCTTGTACATATCTGTCACAAGGGGAGCACTGTGCCTGTACATATCTGTCATCAGGGCAGCATTGTGACTGCACATATCTGTCATCAGGACAGAACTGTGCTGCATATAACTGTCATCAGGGCAGCACTGTGCCTGTACATATCTGACATCAGGACAGCACTGTGTCTGCACATATCTGTCATCAAAGTAGCACTGTGACTGTACATATCTGTCATCAGGGCAGCACTGTGACTGCACATATCCTCAATCAAGGCAACACTCATCCTGTACATATCAGTCATCAGGGCAGCACTGTGACTGCACATATCCACAATCAGGGCAGCACTCACCCTGTACATATGTGTCATCAGGGCAGCAGTGCACCTGTACATATCCAACATCAGGACAGCACTGTGACTGCATATATCTGTCATCAAGACAACATCCAACTACAGAAATCTATCATCAGGGCATCACTTTACCTGCTCATATCTGCCATCAGGGCAGCACTGTGACTGCACATATCTGTCATCTGGGCAGCACTGTGTATGCACATATCTGTCATCAGGAAATCACTGTGACTGCACACATCCGTCATCAGGAAATCACTGTGACTACAGACATCTGTCATCAGGACAACACTGTGCCTGCACATATCTGTCATCAAGACAGGACTTTCCCTGCACATACTCTATCAGGGTAGCACTATGCCAGCACTATACTCTATCAGGGCAGCATTATACCTTCACATATCTGTCATCAGGCAGCACTGTACCTGCACACATCTGACATCAGGGCAGCACTGTGCCTGCACATATCTGTCATCAGAGCAGCACTGTGAGTGCGCATATCTGTCATCAGGGCAGCACTGTGACTACACATATCTGTCATCAGGAAATCACTTTGACTGCACGCATCTGTCATCAGGAAATCACTGTGACTATAGACATCTGTCATCAGGACAACACTGTTCCTGCACATATCTGTCATCAAGGCAGGACTTTCCCTGCACATACTCTATCAGGGTAGTACTATGCCAGCACTATACTCTATCGGGGCAGCATTATACCTTCACATATCTGTCATCAGGCAGCACTGTACCTGCACACATCTGACATCAGGGTAGCACTGTGACTGCACATATCTGTCATCAGGGCAGCACTGTGACTACACATATCTGTCATCAGGGCCACGCTGTGCCTGTACATATCTGTCACCAGAGTACCACTGTGAGTGCACATATCTGTCATCAGGGCAGCACTGTGACTGCACATATCTGTCATCATGGCAGCACTGTGCCTGCACATATCCTCCATCAGGACAGCACTGTGCCTGCACATATCTGTCATCAGAGCAGCATTGTGACTGTACATATCTGTCATCAGGGCATCACCTTGTGTGTACATATCTGTCATCAGGGCAGCACTGTGCCTGTACATATCTGTCATCAGGACAGCACTGTGCTGCACATATCTCTCATCAGGGCAGCACTGTGACTATACATATCTGTCATCAGGGCAGCACTGTGACTGCACATATCTGTCATCAGGACAGCACTGTGACTGCACGTATCTGTCATCATGACAACATCAAACTACAGAAATCTATCATCAGGGCAGCACTTTACCTGCTCATATCTGTCATGAGGGCAGCACTGTGACTGCACATATCTGTCATCTGGGCAGCACTGTGACTGCACATATCTGTCATCTGGAGAAGACTGTGTATGCACATATCTGTCATCAGGAAATCACTGTGATTGCACACATCTGTCATTAGGAAATCACTGTGACTGCACACATCTGTCATCAGGACAACACTGTGCCTGCACATATCTGTCATCAAGACAGGACTTTCCCTGCACATACTCCATCAGGGTAGCACTATGCCAGCACTATACTCTATCAGGGCAGCATTATACCTTCACATATCTGTCATCAGGACAGCACTGTACCTGCACACATCTGACAACAGGGCAGCACTGTGACTGCACATATCTGTCATCAGGGCAGCACTGTGCCTGCACATATCTGTCATCAGGACAGCACTGTGCCTGTACATTTATGTCATCAGGGCAGCACTGTGCCTGCACATATCTGTCATCAGGGCAGCACTGGGGCTATACATATCTGTCATCAGGGCAGCACTGTGACTGCACATATCTGTCATCAGGGCAGCACTGTGACTGCACATATCTGTCATCAGGACTACACCGTGCCTGCACATATCTGTTACCAGGGCAGCACTGCTCCTGTACATATCTAGATGTTATGAAGTGTAAATGTACTAACTGTGCCAGTTTCCAAGCAGCATTCCAGCACAGAAAATTATTTCAAGTACATAAACAGGACACAAAGCAGTGTACAATCTAATTTTGGCATGTTGCAACATGCAAATAAAATTTAAATTCAAAATCAGTTTTGAGATTGTAGTCTCTGTACCATGTACTGCTCTGTTGCAAACAGAATGTCATTATAGGGTCATAGGTGATTACTAAACTGAACATCGCAGTGGACCTGTTTAAGCTGAGCCATGCTTCCCAACTGTATCTGACAAGTTTTGACACTGTAGTTATTTTATGAGGTATACATACACTTGAGCATGGGTGGTCATGCATTTGCAAGTTGCCTCTCTGTAATAGAGGCAATTGTTGCCAGATCAAAGGTAAATTTCTGATTCCCCATCTATGAGTCCAAATTATTCTTGAATTAAGTTAGAGAAGAACCCTGCTTCACATGGAAGGGAAGCCTCTTCAAGAGAGGGGTAGTCTCTGAGACACATTCATGTCTTTCCAGCATGTCCTATTTATGTTTCATACAATGTTTAGTCCCTGAATCAGGTAATTCTGATATTGTTTTTGTTCTGTAGAAGTGCAACAGGTCCATTACTTTTGCACCAGATTATACTTTGTAGGCCAGGCATAGATTTTCTGTCATCAGTCTGTATGGGAACAAATACATTGATAGGGCCATGACGCATTCCATGTAGGGTGTGTTGTTTACACCCTGTATTCTTTTTGTGAGTAATTCTTTTGGACACTCCAGTTATTGAATATTGCTGGTCAGATGCATACTGAAGGGGTAGTTATACTCAATGATTGGTATTATGAGGAGAAAGTCATGGAGAGTTATTACTGGCAAAGGTAGCAAGCTATTTTAAATTATGCCCCTGTTGTTTTCTTGCCATCTCTCAGTTTTTAGTGTGTAGCAAGAGGCCTGATCTTAACAGCACTTAGAGGGTGTGCTTAACAATTGTTAAGATCAGGTCTTGTACTACAGAAGAGCTTAATTAGTTTGTCTTTTTCCCTGATATTGGAGTGTAACCATACAGCATTCATTACAATATTGTTGAGTCCTATTACCAGCGCTGAAAGTTATTTTAACAGCACGATTGCTTTAAAACAAATTCATTTGCTGATTTATTATTTTTTCTGTCTAAATTGTTCTTCTATAGCAAATATTAGATAGTTCTAGTTCCCTAATCTAATTCTCAGATGCACTGCAAATAGTCTGGTGGTCTGTGATGTGCATTGATTTTTAAGCAAATAATTCAGTAAACCACCTACACCGTCATGAAATCAAAATCAAATGCCAGAACAGTGTGTAACTGAAGAAGAGTGTTCACTATAGTTCAGGTTTTATGACTATTTTCTAATTAAAAATAACTTTCACTTTTAAAACCATCTTTTGGTTGTAAAACTTTACTGGGATACTTGGTTATTTGTTGATATAAATGACAGAAAAGTAGAAGTGACTAGCACCGTTAATTAACATTAGCAGAAAATGATCTGTATATATGATGATGGATTGGTCCTGCATATCATATCAAGGTTCTGTCTACAATTGTATGGTGTTGAATTTCTTAGGGAATTATCATGTGTGCTTTACAGATTAGACAATGACTGAGATATAGCTGTAGCATCCAGCAGCTATCATGTGAGAACATACTTGGAAATGTGCTAATGCTTTATTAAACCTAAGCAGTGTTGTGGAACAATTATTGTTAATTCAGCTGTGAGCAACATTCATTGCAACATTATCAGGTAAATCAGAGCAATGTAGACTGTACAGGTATCATTATTAATATTACACAGTGACACAGCTGACTAGAAGAAATAAGAAGCAGAACAAAGAACACAATATTATTAATTAAATACCTCTAATTATAACTGGATTCAGTATATTGTGTTTTCTTCAGACAGTGTCATTCAGCAATTAATATAGCTTATCACAGTAATCTTGTCTGTACAAGAAAAATAATACAGAGATGTTGACTGGATACCTGAGCTGCTCTCAAGTACAGAGTAAATTATAAAACTCTACGCATAATTTACCTCATACGTGACTGCTACTCTGGTGTGCAGTTCTAGTCTAAGATTTTGTGTAATACAGTTGAATTAATTGAGGAATGCCACTAGTCTGTGAAAAAAAGAAAGTGTATTGTATCCGAGTATAAAAAGACATACTTACAATAGACTTAGATATAAATAAGTATACCTAAAGAGAGACTGATACAGATATGGATATAGCTATAGATAGATAGGTAAAGTCAGATATATAGCTATTACTACATATATGGCAAATATGTTGCTTAAGTCACTTTCCAATGAATATGGAACAGGATTTAAGTTTAAAAACAGTGTTAGAACTAGATTAGGGTTTTGCTTTACATGTTCATAATCCAGTATATGACTATTGGTCATGCACATAAGACACTGAGATGCTTTTAATCTAAAAAAATGATTCTACCTACCTTTCATCAAAATGCTATTGCTTTGTATCACTAAATCCATTGAAAAAGGAAAATAATTTCTTTTTTGTTGTTGAGACAGGCAAAAAAAAATAAAAAACTTGATCGCTAACTTGCAGACATATTCTGTCTGCATAGTGGTATTGCTTGAGAAATCATGTTTAGTACCCTAATGTTTAAGGCTGGGCTTAAGGTCAGGGAGTATGGTTAAGATTACAGTTAGCATGAGTAAGGGTGGACAGAATTAGCATGCATGAGTAAGGATGGACAAGAGCAGCCTTAAGGTTAACAAACATAAGTAAAGGTGGACATGCGTAGTGTTAGGGTTTGCACACAAGAGAGGATGAACAGGGGGGCTACCACACCTCCTGCACTACCTTACACACACACCACACACAGACACACACAGATGCATGCAAACACACACACACACATACACACACACACACGCATACATGCACACACACACACACACACACACACACACACACACACACACACACACACACACACACACACACGCACACACGCACACACGCACACACGCACATACACACACACACAAACAACTACACTCATAGGCGCTGGAAGCTGTTAAAGACTGGGGTGGGGCCGGAGGGTGACAGGGGCACTTAGTGAACTAAAAACGGTAATTTTTTTATAACAATTTGTTACCACAGCATAGGCTCACTTGGAGGACATTTTAAGCGTAGCCATTTCCCTTTTGGTGCTTCAATTAACATTTTCGGATTGGTCTTAGCTATCCCCATGGCTGATAATTGTATATTATCCCTGGTGAGAACAACTGTGATCGTACCATAGATAATTTGAGGGGCCAACTAAGGGATGCAGCATTTAGGAACTGCTTCTATCCATTAGTGGCATGAGGGGAAATCCTGGTGTACATGTTCTATTACCCATTCTTAGATCCAAGTTGCATTTGAATATTGATGGATGAGCTTTGCTTTATTTTTATAGATTGCCTGTTCTGGAACAGTGGTAGCCTCTGTGATATATATCCATCTCTCCACAACATTCAGTTTAGATACCTGGAATGAGTGTTTCTGATGCCATTTGACTTGCTGATGTTCAGTAAGTAGGTCCATCTGTATTATGTCGGAGGATGCTTTGTATGCCAGACATGTCATCTCTAAGCACTTTGTAGAATACTGAGTATAGTAATAAATCTTTGAGATAGTCCATGCAAGATCTATTGTTTAGGACTTGTATTCTTTTAGTAAGGTATCGCTGAAGGTATTCCAATTGTTGCATGGGGCTGGACAGATACATGCCAAAGTGGGCATTATACAAAATGATTGACATAATGAGAGCTTTGCAAAGGGGGACAACAACATCTCTAGATCTAGTCACAATCAATTTGTTTATAAACTGTGCAATATAGAAAGGCTTTCTTATGACTCTGGGCACATGCTGGTCAAAAGTTAGGTCACTGTACACACAATTTCCCAAATGCCAAACAATTGGATCAGTTCTCAGAGGGCATTGTCATGATTTTGACTCCAGTTATTATTTGGGACAAACCTTCCTGCATGATGGTTAAGTCATTTTGGGATTCAATAACTTCTCCTAGCTTGTAGTCATCTCAAACTTAGCTGGCCAAAGCTCTTTGGTATTTCCTTTTACTTTTGAGATGTATACAGCAAACAGAAAAAGTCTCAGCACCGAACCCTGGGGGTTACTAATTGGTGACTGGTCTTTTCCCTTGTTTTGATCTCCTGCATCCTGTGAGCCAAGCTGGCAATGCAGCTAGTGATGTAAGTGTTTGCTCCTACATTATTCATCTTTTGTACTACACCTGAGTAGGGGATTGTGTCAAAAGGCTTGGCCAGGTCAAGGTAATGTGGTGTGAACTGCTTTACCTTCATCCATTGCTTTGGTAACAAGAGTAAAGCTTAACATTTGCCCATGATTTTGAGCCTTTCACACTTTCCTCTGGGCTGTTTTCAAACACATTTTTAGGGCCATGCATATTATGCATTCCTTGATTCACCTTCCTGATTGTATTAAATTATATTCCTTGTATAATACAGCACCAGTTGTTAGAATGTGTTTTCAATCTGTAGTTTTGAACAGTCTTCCAGTAAGCAATGAAACAAAATGTATGAACCAATAATGACAAAACAAAACTACTCATTTTAGAAAGCTTCAACCATAAAAGGCCACTCAAACTGTTCATAATCCACCAATATCAGTAAATATGCAAAATGTCTGCAGACGTAAGTCATCTAAATAATTCCACATTTAAGGGACCTCTAACTAATGAAGAGGTTGCTGCTAGGAAACAACTCTATATTTAATTGTTTCATCTAAAAATAAATTGGCTGCTGCCCTTGAAGAATAAATTGCCTATGTTATATTAAAAAAATAAGCTAATAATATTGCAACAGGGAATGGATGGCAAATTGATAACAGGTTCATAGTTACTAGGTAACTCCTCCAAAGGAGGACATTCACAAGACTGTAGCATCCACTCTGTTTAAAATATAACATACCACAGTATCAGTGATCTGCATACTGCGGGAGTAGAACCCATGCATCAAAAGTAAGCTACTACCTGTTGTGCTAACAATACAAATGGTCTTGAAATACGCAGCGGTAAATTTCTCTTCCCCTGAAGCTCTCAGCTCCTTGTAAAAAATGTATTTAACTTTTTTTTACCAGGAAATTCAGACTTTGAAGAAAGCCAATTTTCAGCAGAGAGCAATGAAACAGATGCATGTCTTTGTAGCATGGGAGGAAACCAGAGCACCCACCCCAATACAGGAAGAACATACAGACTCCACACAGAAGGCACCCCAGCCAAGAATCAAATGACATAACCTCTTGCTGTGAGGCAACAACACTACCACTGCACTATCCACTTGACACAACTAAAGCTCTCAATTTCACAGCAGAAGAAATCTGGAAAAAGCCAAAATTTATTTGGGGGGGGGCTAAAACTGGGGACACATTTTAAATATTGCTTGTATAATCTTAGAAAGCTACTAAAATAGTGTTTTGTGTTGCTGTGTGTTTCCAAATAAAAAGATGGTAAGACTGAAACTTAAAGGGCTTTCATTATGATTTGCCAGAAAGCCACAAATCTTAAGAGGAACAGACCAAAAGTATGAGCCAAAATTCCTGAATCACATATGGTGGTGTGGGTAAAAAATGCAGGTCTCTGTACCCTAAGGTACAGGGTTTGAGCCCAATTACACACACACACACACACACACACACACACACACACACACACACACACACACACACACACACACACACACACACACAAAATATCACTTTGGAGCTACACACAAGAAATATTGCTTTGGAGCTACTGCATAAAATAAATGGAACTAGCACTAAACAGCCATCACTATCACTTCAGAGCTACTGCATTAAATAAACAGGAACCAGAAATATCACTTTGGAGCTACTGCATAAAATAAATGGAGCTAGCACTAAACAGCCATCACTATCACTTCAGAGCTACTGCATAAAATAAACGGCCATCGCTTACTGCATAAGTGTAACAGAATGAAATATCACTGACTTACTCCAGAACTAGAGCCTTAGAAGTAAGCAGCTATCCACAGTGCAAACACTTGGGAGCCTTATCAGCAAGAAGTGTTTTCCGTGCACTTTTGTGTTAAATTAGTGTGCGACGTGTGCATGAGTCCTCTTCCCCCTCGCCCTGTGGTTCCGGCACCTTTAGCTAAACTGCCCTATTCCGAACATTTCATTTCCATCATAAACATCTACTTCCACACACAACTGCATTTTAAATTTATTGTTTGAACATTTTCCAGTAGACAATGAAGCAAAATGCATGCACCAATAATGACAAAACTGCCCATTCAGAACATTTCCATGATAACAGTCTACTTCTACACACAATATATAAATACAGAATTACAGCAGTATAAGCCATAGGCATGTTGCACAGCTTCTTGAACTTATTTTCAATTGGGGGGGGGCAAAAACCAGGGACATATTTTAAACATTGCTTGTATAATTTTGGAAAGTTGATTGCATAAAATGTTGCGTTACTACCATGCATTTTACTGCCAAGTCATTAACCTAGAACCCTGTGTACTATAGTCACAGCAACATACCACTAAGCTAAACCAGCAGCTTCTTGAAAGATAGGAAGACAAACTTAAATGGCTATTATATCATTTAGTGAATTCAGTTCTCACTTCTCACCATAGCTCTCAACCTTTAACACAAAAATACAGAACAAAGCCAATAAAGGGGGAATACAGCCCCAAAATAGGGACACATTTCAAATACTGATTTTATAACCTTAGAAACTGCTAGAATAAAAGGTTTTGTTTTACCACTCCTGAAAATCAGAGGAACAGAACAAAAATGTGAGGCATAAACTGCCAAGTGATGGTGGCTAAGGACTTTAGGCTCTTTTTGCCTGTACCCAAGGTACAGTGTTTGAGCCTGAGTACCTCTAGCCACCAGATGTAATGATGTTGACAGAAATCTCCTTTTTGATAAACTTTGTTACTATATAGCTTATTTCCTAACATAATATGAACAGCCAGCTTCTGAGAATCTTTTAAACTTCCTTTCCAGCATAGACATGAGGTCTACTGGCATAAATATCATCTGAGCCTTTTTTGGCCTATCCTTATATAAAGGTACCTCTAACATTTTCTACCAATCCAGTGCAACGTCTGCAGTCACCAGAAAAAAAAGTTATAATGTTTAGTTAGGTGAGTATCCAACACCTTCTCATCTCCTTCAACATTATAGGAGGACAACTTCTGGACCCTAGGCATGTTACTCTACAAGTGCTCTCTCATTTGTTGTCTTTTCCCAACCTTCACTCCCAAGGTCCTTTCAAATTGAAGCTCTACCTCTTTCTGTTTAATGAATACTTACACAAAAAGCTGTTCATTGTTTTTCAATTGTTCCAGTTTCTGCTAAAACTTGCCTTCCTATCAGCATTAATGTTATCTAGCAGAACATGAGCAAAGATATTCCGCCACTGGTCTCACAGAAACCTGCTGATTGTCTATCTGTCTGGCTTATTGACTCCCCTCTGTGACATGGGTTGTGCCCTTTTGGTGTTCTGCAAGGGTCTGTTCCATACTCATTCTGCTCTCTTATTTCCTCAGCTGTCTTGCTTCTGATATCTTAGACTTAAAAGCCACCATCTACACAGATGATACTTTTGTATGGTAGTAAACTTACTGCTGGTGTACAAAACCTCACTATAACAATTGCTTCTCTACAATTTGGCATGAAATCCTTTCATAAATTCAAATAAATCATACAGTGTGCTGTTTGGTACTACTGACCCTAAATTAGTCTCCTCTTCCCAACTCCATTCTTTACTCAACCTATTAAATCAAAATGACGTTTTGCTGCAGCTCTCTTTCCTTACATCTGTTTTCAATCCCTGTTTCTTTAAACCTTCTAGTCTCACTACACTTCACGTTGTCTCCTGCACATGCCAGTAACTTGTTTTCTTTATTTTGCAGTACTCCAGATGTTCTTCCTAATGACTTCTACATCTTCTTCTGAAACTGTTTTCAGTTTACTACTAACCCAGTTTTTGCATGTTGATGCATTTTAAAGTTATTAACTTTGTACTGATAGTTGGCGTAACTGCTTTGATGTATATAGTTACTATTTTCTGTTAAGACTTGTATCATTGCTGGCTATAGATCAAATCCTGCCTGAAATGAACAAATGGCCAAGAACCCAGTTACGTTTTTTTTTTGACTGACAAATTACCGAATTATTAAACAGCAATATATACAGAAGTCGTCTGAAGCACTCTGAGGAGCTGTGCCATGCTTCGTACCAGTCAACTTCTTTACTCAAGAAATTTGTACAAAGTAAAAAATACTGGTGAAGACAGACCAGAGGCACAAAAGGAGAAACAATTTTTAAATATTACTGTAAATGTATACATGGTAATGCCAAAATAATAATAAAAAATAAAAATAAATAAATTGCGTAATTAAGTATAGCCACTCACACATGCAAACCAAAGAGCTTTCCTGGTCAGCTCCATCTCGACTGCTGGAACTACTCTTCTAGCAGTAGCTACATATACTCAATGCCACAGGGTGCTCAGGGTCTTCAGGAAGTGTTTTCTTGTCCCTATGACAGGCATCAGAGAAGGTCAAACTAATTAATAATAATAATAATATAAAAAATTGTTCAGGCTAGTTGGTAACAGAACGGGATGCATGTATCACTAGAAGGGATGCCACAGTATGCTCCTCTGAGGAGGGAGCATTCTGCATTAGCTAGCAGTGGTTGCATATAATGCTTGAGGTAGGAGATGCCAGTTTGTATGTGCATTTTTTCCTATATGAAACTTGTTGTGTCCCATAAGAAATTCCAGCTGCCTTACATGGTCAGCCCTGTGAGGAATGTGCTGGCTGACATCAGGGTGGAAGGGAGGTAGTGGCAGCAGGCAGCTAGCAAACTTTTTTGTGAGTAGTCGTGCTGTACCTTAGTAGCTGTACTAACGTACTGAATAATTAAATATATATACCAATATATTGTTTGCTACACCAGCTTACTCACTGAATTCTCTGTGACCTCCAGACTCCATCCTCAGTCCTCCCTCCAAGTAGCAGCTTTCACCCAGGCAGCGATAAGCAGCAGCTAAAAAATAAAACAGTCCATTCCTGCTCATAAAAGCATTTAACCCAGAAATATGCATGCTGCCAGCTCCAACAAACTGGTATCCCTGACGAGCTGACGTCATCGCTAAAGCGCGAAAAATGAAATAATAAAAACGTAATTCAGGACAGACCATCTGCAAAAGTGGGGGGGCTCCCCTCCCCCCTCGATCTATGGTTCCATTGCCCATGACTACACTTCACATATACCACTGCACAAGCACAACACTAAAGCTAGCATTTGCTCTAACCCTAACTCATGAACACTTGAATATACATACTCAGCCTAAATGTTGAACATTTTGATATAAACAAAAGCTTTGTCATTACCACCCATTCCCACTTACCATATATTTGATATTACAGACATTAATTCTTCTTTCACAAAACAATTAATGCATTCAGCCAACTGTAACACAAAAACAGCAGTCAGTAAGCCATACATACAGTTAATATGCTGGTGCCCTTATAACCAATCTCCTGTTTTGACAGCTTTTGGCAGGAGGATAATTTTAGCAGCCCTAAACATATACAGTGGATTTCTTAACTAGTTCTGGTGTTTTTTTTTTTTTCAAACACAAGTAATTTTCCTAATATAGTGACTCACTATTATAATTCAAAAACTCATAAATGGAAGCCCCAGAATTATGAAACAAAGTCTAAAAATACAAGAGAGCAGTGGCTGTCAAACACTGCTGTTCTGTTCAAAAGTTGTTTATGCGTGGGGGGGGGGCAAAGTCCCCTGTACCCCTGCTGTGGGAAGCAAATCCCATACTCCAAAACATACACACACACATATATATATATATATATATATATATATATATATATATATATATATATTTCTGAGAAAAGCAAATATTCTGAGAAAAACTTATTTCAGGCTTAATATATGTCAGCCTGCATTTTTGGTCATTGTGTCTCTCTATTCTGTGGCTAGCACTAACAAGTCTTGAAATATCAAATGGTTATTTGATAGGTCACACATATAATATTTATTTACCTGCTTACTGTAGAAAATAATATATCTATCTATGTTTACATAGATAGAAAAATCAAATTTTATTATGAAAAGTAAAATAGCCACACTAGTTAAGTGCTTTTGTCCTTAAAAAAAAAAAAAGACTTCATCAGAACTGAATCATTCAAGTGACTTCATCACTCTTATGTGCCATTGACCAGATAGCCAACACCTACTTAAAGAGATCAAACCTTAATATAAACTATATTGCTTAATTAATAACAATAAAAACATATGAATAATAAAAAAGTGATAAAAAGTGTATGTATTATTTCCCTCTTATAATTTAGTAGCCCACGATTTCAAAACAGAATTGACTGATTTATGCTCATTTAGACCCAGAGGGGCAGTAGCATTCAATTTTACTTGCCAAAATAACTTCCTATACTCCAGTCCCATCTCCCAAGTGCCACCTCTTGGTCCAGGGTTACAATTTCTAAAATACAAAACAAAAAGTAGTAAAATCAGTACATTTCTTACTTTGTTTAAACCGAGCATTGTTAAGATGGCATTTCCTTGAGGTGATAAATGAGAAATTATGCAACAAGAATGTTTTTTTTCTGATAATAGATGTGATGGATTTATTCACCTATATACTCAAGGTGCAATGGGTGGTGTCATTTTCAGAGGCCCTCCTCTCTGGTGATTTCCTCTTTAGTACTGATATCTGTTTAGTAATGGGATTGATGTTCACCATACTTGATAACAACGTTATATTTTTTGAAAAGGAAATTTATCATCAGGAGAAAATGTGGCTATGGACGGAGCATATGCTCCACTATTTGTGAATTTTGTAATGTTGAGTTGGGAAAGAAAGTCTGTGTTTCTTGTGCACATTTTAACAACTGTGATTTTATTTACATTTTTTGGAAGATGTGTTCATCCTGTGGAAAGGACAGCATGAAAACATTCTTGAATTTATAGATTATTTGACAAGGGAAACTAACTTTCTCTAATTTACATACAAGTTTAACACCAATGAGGGTAATTACCTGGATACAACTATAACAAAGATAGATGGAGGTTTTGCATCAAATGATATAGGAAACTGATATTTAGTAATGTTTATTTACATTCTAAGAGTTTTCATCCTATGTCTTTTAAGAAAGGTCTTGTTAAGGGCCAGTTTATAAGGTTGACATGAGTGGTTTCCAGTAATGAGATTTACCAAAAAAAAATATATATAAATTGAAATAGATGTTCTACGATACATGGTATCCTAAAAAAGGTTGGTAGAGGCTCTTTGTGAAGAGGTGTCAGACAAAGGATACTAGGTTTAAGCCTCTTCTAGGGATGGGTTTGTTAGGAGACAATTTGGACACTTTGGCTGCCAATTCAAGGGTAAGGGTAAGGGTAGACACACATTTTGAAAATACCTTTGTTTTACAATTAGGCAAAGGTTCAACATGAGTAAAAGCTATTTTTAGGAGTAACTGGAAATTTTTTAGGGTTGATAGCTTTGTTTACAAATGTGTGGGTGAATTTCCAAAGTTTATTTATAAAACAACGAATAACCTGAAAATCTTAGTAGAAGAAAGAAATTTATGTGACAAAAATGCAAGGGCAAGCACTGAAGGTACCCATAAATGTGGACATTGTAACCACTGAGCTGATATTCTGGTTGAAGAATATATTAGCTTGCAAAGTACATCTAACCCTACATTCAGGTTACATACATGGTATTGTGGAAGTTAAGGTTTAGTGCACATTGCTATTTGCTCTACATGTCCTAGTTGTTACTTTGGTAAAACAGGGACAATTTTGAGAAAGTGAATTTATGAACATGATTATGATATAAAATAAATCTTAACAATGGTCTAATTAAACACAGTGATCAATATACAAATTTTATTAAGTTTTTGTTTGATATTTTAGAAATTGTAACCTTGTACCAAGAGATGGCACTTGGGAGACAGGACAGGAATATAGGGAGTTATTTTGGCAAAAAAGAAATGAATGCTACTGCCCCTCTAGGTCTAAGTGAACATATTTTTATTAATTCTGTTTTGAAATTGCAGCTGGTAAATTATAGGAGGGTGAAAAGTGTTATTGATACTGTACACTTTTTATCACTTTTTTATTATTTGTATTTTTAATTACTATTTATTAAGCAATATAGGTTATATTACGTTTGGTCTCTGGTGTGAGTGTGTGGTGTGGAAGAACTACTGTGGCAGGGCTAGCCACCCAGTGGTATAAACCCTGTCTCTAGATGATTGTCACTGTTAAAGTGACACCCCAACCCAATGTGCAAAAATGGGAAAACGGGGTTGTAGATGGACCGATATAAAAGTGATAAAGTCATTTGACTGATTCAGTTCTGATGAAGTCTGATTTTTTTTTTAAGGATGAAAGGGCCTAACTAGTATTTCCGTTTTATTTTTTTATAATAAAATTGAATTTAAGTGACAATCCAAACAGGCTTCCTTGTTCAGCATTTAGCATGTACTTTGGTTTTGTATTTGGTTATTAGTTTGATCTGCACACAGGCATTTTGTTGGAGGTCTACTATTTTCTTAGTAATAACAGAAGAAAAAAGCTAACTGGCTACCTGTTAAACACCATGCTGCTTTTCAACTCACCTCTCAGCTGATTAAGTTTATCAAAATTAAGACCTTCCTTCCAGTAGCCTCCAGACTATTCTATCCATTCATCTATTCTACCAATATATATATATATATATATATTTTTTATAAAACCAAAAACATTGCCGAGAATCATTTTGGAGGCTCCTCAGAGCCATTAAGCATTATCGTCACTCTGTCTCTGTTACCAAAGCAACCTGGGAGCATCTGTTTCTGTTAGTGTGTCTGTGTACTGCATACCAGAGGCTCACGATGCACCTGAAGCAAAGCTTCACTTCACTGCAACTTCAAGCCTAAATTCCTACCCTTTCAGTGAGGCAGCCAGCAGGAAAAGAATGGAGAGCAAACAGATTAAAAACAAATAAATAAAAAATAAAAAAAACTCCCTACAAGCCCCCACAACAAGAGACAACAAATTCTTCAAGCCTTCCCACTGCTCACTCAGCAGATGTATAAATAAACTATTCTCTGCCAAAATATCCCAAATCGCAGTTTTATCCACCCCTTCCCCTGGATCCAGGCTAAAATACCAAATGTCTCTTCCTAATATACAAGCATCAGTAAACCTCGATCACAAGCTGCAACTCTCAGCTTCCAGGAGATGAAAACAGCAACATACAACAGCTTCCAGACACAGCTGCATCCATATACCCCATGTCAGACTTAATCAAACAGCACTCAAAGCTATTATACCTGCCATAATTGATATTAATTATGTTTAGACAGAATAATAATGACATTTGTACTAGTTGCCAGACACGGCTGCATCCACGCACACCATATCAGGATTGATCAAACAGCACTCAAAGCTATATCTACCGTAATTGATATTAACTATGTTTAGAAAGAATAATAATGACATTTGTACTGGCTGCCAGACACAGCTGCATCCATGCACACTGTATCAGGATTGATCAAACAGCACTCATAGCTGTGATACCTGCCATAATTGATATTAACTATATTTAGACAGAATAATGACGATATTTGTACTAAGAGCTTAATACTATTATTTAACCAGGATATACACAACATTTCTAAATCATACTTTAACTGAAGAAGGCATTAGTCTCCATGACAGCATTTTTTTTCAAAACACTCTATTGTTACTGCTATTATATATGATGTTAATTTGATACATTTGAGTCTGAACTCTGATGAATGGTACCTTGTTGAATTAGTTAATTAATTACTTAAATTATTATAAGTAAAAACATTGAAAAATGAACAAGATAAGTATTCATTGAGTTCAAGTAAGTTAATAGAAACTTCTATGTTTATATGGGTCTTTATTACCAAATCAGAAATCCCTTTACACGAATACCTAAACATCGACACATATAACGCGAACCGGGAAAATCCCGAACGCACTAAACAGAGAAAAATAAAATAACGAACTGTCATAGTCAGCCAGCCTCACCACCCACTACATATTACCTACTCAAACAAAATAAATAAACCACATACATACACTAACTAAACCCTACTTCTAAGCTAAAGTACCAAAACCCTACATCTAATCCTACACAAAACCACACATACACAATTAACTATGCACTATCTTTAACCTCTCCCTAATCCTAAGGTCTGTAACTACTGCACATGTCCCCTACAGACATACACCCAAAAAAATAAATAATACATTTAACAAAACCCTACTTCCAATACGACACTAAACCCCACATACACAGCTTTCTATGCACTATCAACCCCTCACTAACCCTAAGGTCCGTAACTACCACACACTTCCCCTACAGACATACACCTAGAAAAAATAAATAATACACATACAGTTAAATAAATCCCTACTTCTCACACTACAGTATATCTTATATACATTACCTACCTATTCACTTACCTTAACCCACATCCTAACCCTAAAGTCCTGTCTATCGCACACTTACCTTATGGAGCTATACCACAGACAGGCCAACCATTGCACTTTGACATTTGAATTTTTGCTATTTTGGTCATTCGGCGTTTCCGTCTTTCACACAATCTGTGTCGCTCTTTTCATTTTCGCGATTACGGTCTTTCGATCTGGTAATAGGAACCTGCTTATATTATATGTTGGTTTGTTTGGCTTATATGTAATGTAAATAGTAACCCATCTTGACCTACTTTTGTTTGTTAAGAATTACTGCACTCTTTGAACATTCTGAATAAATCATTACTGTTTCTCAGTTGTTTAAGAAACCCTCCTTTTTTTAAATAAGAACAGATGATAAGTCATGTACTACAGTTGATACTTTGAGAGATGTAGTTGTAATGATTATTTTTTGGGACAGCTATCTTGGAATCAGTTTTTTGTTTCTTCTTTCTAGCATCAGTCCAAGGATTTGTTTCTTTTATTATTTTAAGAGTAGGGGCCATCCATTCCATTTCTTCTGGGATAGACACTACGTTATTGCTTTTGATGAATATAGTAGCTTCTTTTAAGTCATTAAAGGTTCTCATCTCATTGGCAAAAAATATTTTTTATCTTGGCTGGAAAGACCAGCTGTGCTTTAATGTTGTTTTGTTTCAACAGTTTTATTATTGGCCAGACTTTTTTTCCTTTGTTCTAGTATTCTGGAAGAATAATCATTGTCAAACCTTATCAGGCTTTGATTGTATTTTAAGAGTGATTACCTCCAAGCAGATTTTAATATTAGTTCCTTGTCCAGAAATGAAAGAAATTTTATAACTATGGCTCTAGTTGGAGTATCTGTTGAGTTAGAAGCAGGTTTCCGCAGTGCTCTATGCACCCTTTCAATTCCTAATGAAAAGTCCATCTTTCAATTCTAAAAATTCAGGAATCCAGATTATTAAGAATGAAATAATGTCTTCTGCTTCAGTGTTTTCAGGCAGACCAAAGATCCTTATGTTGTTTCTCCTTTCCCTGTTTTCTAAGTCATCTATTTTGTTAAGCAGCCATGTATTCTGTTTAAGCAGAAATTCTTTTTGGAATTTTTCCTCTTTGAGTCTCCCTTCAATGTCATTTAGAGAAGTCTCTATATTTAAGCAATAACCGATGACGTGGTGTGGTATATTGAAGATTTACCCATGGTTGGGTGGTTTAATTATAAGGGTGAAGTCTGAGTGATTAAATAAAGCCAGCCGTGGGTAAATTTCAATATACCACAACCACGGAGTCGGTTATTGCTATTATAAAATGACATCATTTAAGAAAAAAATACTTACTTTTCTTAAATAATGTCTTTGTATAATGGCGCATTACTGTTCTTCTGCCGGTGGTGGTATACTGCTTCCTTGTGTTGATGTACTGGGCATGAGTATGGGACTTGCATTCCTACACATACCCAGTACATCAATGCTTTGAAATGGAAGCAATGAAGAAAAGAAAGTCTCTGTTGCTCCTTTTTTTCTTTTTCTTTTTATTTATTAAAAAAAAAGGTTTTGGACACTTTATACCAATGGAAAAAAAGTCCGGGTGACCGGACCTTTTTCCATTGGCGTATTGTGGGATTTACAATGGGCATGCTGACCAATCAGCATGTGTGTTTTGGAATATTAATGGGGGGGGTCATTGTATAATTGTTATTTTTGTATGGTATTGCTCTAATAGTTCCTTAAGAGTATCAGTCTGTTTTTGAGAATTTAATTTGATGTTTTCTAAGTCATTTTTAAAGCCAGCCATCTTCAAAGATAGTTCCTGTAAGGTAGATGTCATCAATTGCAGTTCTTTTTTTCAAAGCAGCATCTGGATGAGAATTCCTTGAGTTGTTCATATTCAGTGACTCAATATACCTCCAAGTTACTTGACAGGAAAATTTTTGTATATCTCCACCAAAATTGATATTTATGAAGTTCAGTAGTTTACCTATAGACTTCTGATGTTTTAAACTTGAAAATAATAAAATTTTCCTATATTATTATACTAGTTTATGGAGGGCGGCCATGGTGGTGCAGCGGTTAGTGTTGCCACCTCACAGCAAGAGGTTCTCTGGTTCAATCCTCAGCTGGGGTGCCTTCTGTGTGGAGTCTGCATGTCCTCCCTGTGGTCGCGTGGGTTTCCTCCGGGTGCTCTGGTTTCCTCCCACATCCCAAAGACATGCTGTAGGTGGATTGGACATTCTAAATTAGCCCTAGGTGTGAGTGTGTGCATGTGTGTGCCTTCTGTGGAAGGTTGGGTGCCAGGCTGGCAACTCAACACTGTAAAACTTCACTGCCAATCATGAGCGGACAGGTGATCCGCTGTGGCAATCCCTAACTGGGAAAAGCCGAAAGAAGAAGAAGATTACACTAGTTTATGGAGCTCTCAAAATTCACTGCTCTCAGTTGGTCATCTAGGCTCCGTCCCCTAAAAACATACTTTTTGACAGCAGTGGTGGCCCAGGTGGAATGAACTGGTGCACTCGTGAGGCTACAGGCAGTGACAACAATTTGTGCATCCATAAGAAGGCCGACAACTGGTTACCATGGTAAAGTTAGAGAAATGGACATGAACTGCACCATCACATACCAGACGTATACATATGGTAGAAACCATTCTGGAGATTAGCTTCTAACTAACCAAGTTGTCACTGACTGCCTCTGCCCTGGTCAATGGCATTCCAGTGGATATGGCCGATGGTCTTCTGGCTCCACTGTTGGTGTACCCTACCAGACAAGCCAATCAGGGCCTCACAGTTGAACACCATCATACTACTTTGTAGCCCTGCCATGACTAATAACTATGTTTAGCACTATCACACTGCCCTGTAGCCTCTTACCAAAAAATAATATCTACCATTGTCCATTCCTGTGATTCCTATGCCAACATTGTAATGAAACACCATTAAGGGAGTCCATGGCTGGGTTCCTGTAAATGAGCCTGACTTAGCAGTCCATTCTTTGGAAAAGAAATGTTGCTAGTTTTGACAATATATGCCCATGTGGCAAATCCATCCAGTATTCCAGTTATGGAAGATCCACCACATTACCAAAGGTCATGATACCTGAATCCTTTAACCTTCCAGCCATATACATGAGTAATTCACCACCCATGACTGTTTCATTGCTGTCCCCTGTTGCTGTGCTCTGCCAATCTATTCAAATTATGAAAATTGTGCCCTTCCCACCTCTCTGGCCTGTGGGGGCATTGTAATATTTGGTGCACAGTGTGGTCAGTGAATGCTCTTTAATAGACATTCTGGTTGCAATATTACATGTGTCATTTTTGTGTTTATTTTGTCATGGCCAGATGCTGCCTCTCAGCAATTGCCACATTATATTGCTGCTGATCCACATGGGGTCCAACCACAAGTGGTTCTTCCAATAACTCCACACTTGGCGTTTCCTGTCCTGCTGCCACAGATATGTTAGGCAGTGCTATGCTCTCCCCTTATTGTGACTACTGTCATTGCTTAAAATCAGCATGTTATATAGCATGGCACATGTAAGAGATATATTGCTGGAGGTCTGTGAAGCATACTGCAATGCACCAACAGATGTATCCAGCAGAAGCAGGCCTTCAGCAGTGCAACACACTTTTGACAACATCTTGTACTGAAAAAGGCGGCATCATATGTCTTCTCTTCTAAGGTCTGGGGACTGTAGATGGGGGTAATCAGCCATGCTTCCATGGCTTATACAGCATCTCTGACGAACCACAGTATCAAACACCATTATGAGTGGACTGCTATTTATATTCCTTAGACCAGAATACTGGGGTTTCTATGGGTGGCAATGTGTACAACTACCAATGAGATGATTTTGTTAAAATTCATCCCACACAAAATGCTAGTATGCAGCACATGTGTACTGGATGTGGGAATAACTGGAACTGCCTGGATAGTGCACAGACACATTGTATTTGATACCTCACAACAAAGCATTGAAAAAAAAAAACACCAACTAAACTTGCAAAATGAAGTAAAAGTTGCAAAAACTGATAAGAAAAATGACAACTTTAATACACAGAGCCTCCACTAAGAGCTTTTGTCTCTTCAATTTGGCAACAGACTTGTTCTGCAACTTTTATTTCATTTTACATTGTACTTAATACACTGTACACTGGCAGCAACACGGAGCTGGTTGTACCTTCATGCAGTGTGGATGTAGTCAATGGCCCCCAGCACCACAGAAGAAATGGACTACATCATAGAAAGCCTGCATAGTGGTGTCATGGAAACCAAATATTTTCCTCCATATGCTGCAGCATTACATCAAGGCACTGGTGTAAGATTTGCTAGGCCATTGATGGGGAATCACCTAATGTGACTCCTGCAGGACACTGAAAGGTCCACATAGCAGAGCTGATTAATAATGTGCAAGTCTTTTTGCCAGTGGAATAGGCAGGCCATACATTCCCCTTAGTTCTGTGTCAGGAAACTTTCATATGGAATGCCCATCCTCACAGTAGTGGTCAAAAAGTCCCACTGGTGGAGGTGATGTCATGTCAATCACTGGCAGACTCTTCTGTCACATGGAGCATAGGGATGCATGACATAATGATTGCTTGGCCACTAACACAAACTGGCCAAGTACAGCAGATGCTAATCCTAGCATGGTAGCATGACTAACATCCCTGTAAATGGAAAAATGCTGGTGCTCATAATAGCTAATTATCATGGCTCATCAGTCAAATTTTATGTTTCTGAATCATGCTGCTATGCTTACTTTCAATAGTTCTATGTTGGTATGTGCTCATCCACATGCAGTGTATTGTACAGTGTTTCTCTGGTAGCAAGGTCATGTTACATGTCCCTGCATTATCCCACTCCCCTCTACATGACCACTCACTGTTGTCTTATGTAACACATTGTGCTATTTGTTTCTGAATACTGCAATCCTTTTGTTTTCACATGTTACTTTTGTGTGATTTGTTTGAATGGCCATGTTCCTCCAAGACCTGAAGGAAGGAGAAAGGAACCACCTAAGTAATGCCTGCTAACTAACTCTAACTGTACGTGTTGCACTAACCTGACACCATAACTTAAAAAATCCTTTCTGCAACAATACCACTACAAAAGATAGCTCAAGCACACACACACACACAAAACTATTACACCGCATTAGTCCCATTACGTAACCCTAACTCTTACCGTAACATGCAAATACTCACACACATGCAAACTGTAAATCTATCCCCTTACCTAAACTTTGCTCAAACCCTAACCCTAACTAGTAGTCTCACACAAATTTGAAATTGATCTCATTACTTAGTCAGGTACCTCTCATCGGTGTTGGTTTAAAATCTTGCTTATTCCATATGAACGAGATCATGTTATGAAAAAGTTGAATACACAGAAAATGTATATTTTTGTTTGGAAATGTTAGACTAAATTTAAAACAGCTATATAAAAAGAATGTGGCAAAAATGATTCTACAATTAGTCTATGGAATGGTTCTTGAAAGTCATTCACATAAATAATGGGAAAACTGAAGAGAGGAAAATGAATAAATGTTAGTAAACAGGAAAAGATACAGTTTATGAACATAAAGCCTAACAGTGGTAAAACTTTCCAGAAATAAAAGGGACTAAGTAAAAAAAAAAAATAGTAAGGGACTGTGGGGTAGTTCGTGTTTAGACAAAACAAGCTGGTAAAATATGAACATGATTTAAAATTTCTACATTAGTAACATCTGTTCATGATACTTTCTAATTATTACGATCTAATGTTCGGCTGTCCTGAAGAAGAAAATTGCCTTACATATGAGCACTGCTTGCTGGTTAACTTTTAGACTGTCTCCCACTTAGTTTGTATACCAAATACAAATAAAACCAGACAATAAATACAATAGTTATTGTGATGTAAGAATCATATTTCTGGAAGGATGTTAGGATGATAAACGTGGAGATATTTTGTGAGATAATGCCGAACTGTTGGCCTGCCTGATGAATTATTTCAATTCAGAAGTGTTAGTTTTAGTTCTCGTTATATAAACTATCAAAGATAGAAAATGTCTATTGTAGATGGGCATCTTATAAAAAAATCAGAGAACTATGATAGATCAAACCTGTGGAAGATGTTTTTTTTTTTCTGGAAAAAATTGGTGACATATCAAGATGGGTTCTGCATACTGAAAACGTTCCTGAGAGTCCAAAAATGAACATGTGGAATTCTGTTCTCAATCACATAGGGATCAGAAACTCAGGAAAATGGACTACTGAAGTCACAGCATGACTATAAGACAAGAAGTTACTATACTGAACTAGTGTGACGATGATAAAGACTTGGGAACACTACAGTAACAAGAACCAAGATAAGGCTAATAGCCAAAAAACTTTGGCTACAAGGAAGGTAGAATTGTCTTCCATCTAAGGATGATTCTGCACCAGTATTATATATATACACACACACACACACACACACACACACACACACATATATAAATTTTCTTTTCCTTGTAAGTAAATTTACAAAGACTTTGAAATCAGTTTAGTATGAGATTCTACTCCTCAAAAAACACATATATAAACACCTACAGACTTTCACTCAACCCTTAGTGTTACTTGGGTATTTGTCTCCCCATTACTTATGGCTTTGTCCAGATTTCTTGTGCTAAGAGGTTGAGAGATAAGCTATAACTTTCTACACTTCTGACAAAGATATTAACTAAAAGTCTAAATATCAAAGGGCCACTATATGAAGACACAAATCCACCATCAGAAAAAAAAGACTATAATGCAGCAAAGCTTTCAGTTAGACAACCTTTCTCAATGCTAAAACAGTACACGTCACATTACAATCCATTTAAATAAGAGCCAAAAGGTAACATGTGACCACAGGCAACAAATCACATTATACCATCAATTAAAACCTCTTTAAAACATCCTTAAGGATATACATTACAAATGTTGCTGTTGTATTTTAACAAGCACAGGTTTAATGTGGTTTGGTAACAAACCAAGTTGTCCTAGGACATCTTGAAAAGGGGTTAGGCTGATATATTAATGGGAGTTAAGTGGGTTGGGGAGATGAAAGGGTTAAATGGAGGGAGGGATGATTGGGAGGAAATGAGATAAAGATTGGGAGGGGCTTAAGGGGTTTAGACAAGTGTTGCTGGGTAAGTAGTCACATTTTGGTGTGAACTTGCTAAGGCAAGCAGGACGTCCAAGACGACCTGTAGGTATTGAACTAGGCAGGTAGGCCTGGGTAAGTAGTTGTGGCAGTGAGGAGATATTTTAACTTAGATATGTAGGATTTATATTACGTACGTCTACATCTATATATTCTTGCCCAACTGTTCATGCAAAAAAGAATAAAAAGAAAAAAAAAAACATGGTAACTGCTGCAGTTTAAAGTTAAGGGCAGGATTGGGTGTTTTAGTTGAGTAGTGTTCCATGTCAGTGGCTTGCTAGTTCTTAGTCTTTGTTTCAAGTTGTTCAATAAATATTTTACATGTTTGGTTAAGATGTGTGGCCTTCCTGTGCTGGTGCTTGTTCATGTGAGGTTGTTGTTTGGTTTTACCACTCAGCTATAGCCTTCATAGAAGATGGAATGCCCAGATTTCTTGCTTGTAGACTGATAGGGTGGTCTGAATGAGTGGTGGGTTGTTAGGACTAAGTGTTTGCTGGCAGTGTGTTTATGCTAGTTCCCCCTGCTCCTTTCTGATGGGGGTGGAAGTAAGCAAGTGTTTTACTACTCTGATGTTGAGCTTTGTTTGTGATCTCATTGCTTGGAGGTGTGCTGTGGGTTTTTGGCTTACAGTCATTTTCTGGGTTTCCATCTGTGATCGTATGCTGCCTTTGGTCAGTCGCTGGGGCAGTCTCCAGTTGAGCGGTGCATTTCGTTGTTGTTTTTGTGCCATGAGGCATTCCTGTGTAATGGTGGTTGTCTGGTCCAACCCCTTTTCGCGGGCTTGTGTGTTTTATCAGTAACGTCTGCCCAATAAGTTGCTACCCTGCATGCGGCTATAGCATCGGCAGCTAACCCATAAAAAAAAAAAAAGTAGTAAATTAAACTTTGAGGAAGGGTGTTACGGGCCAGTTGCACTTGCTCGAGATGGCAGGTGTATGTGGTGAATACATCTGCAGAGAAAGGGGAAATATTTTCTTGTTGATTGGGGGCAGTATCAACATTTTATTTTAGGAGTACTGCAACTTCTGAGTTGTGGAGTTCAGAAGAGAATGTTGTGGAAGTGATGATATAAAGAACAGTAGAACGGAGGAAATGTGGACCATTTCTGTTTCTCTATTTCTTTCTCTGTCACTGCTTCCTTTATTGATGTGTGTATTTCTGTTTTGAAGGTTGAATGGGTTTCGGGGTTTATTTTGAGTATAGAGTGTGCCAGGCTGTGTGGGGTGCCATGGCAGCTGGGTGACTCATGGGATGTGAAGTGTTTCAAAGATCTTGGAGGTGAAGAATTGCATTTGCTGGTGCATCTGTGCTGTGCAACTTCATTAAATTTTGTTTTGTGATTATTTGTCCAGTTTGCTGCGTGAGAGTGGCTGCAACTGAGGGGAGGCAGGTGGTCATTTTCTGTCATGGATGTGCCTGTGAGGGGCAGCGTTGTGGTGCTGCATGCTTGCATGGTGACAGTGGCATTTGTGGAGTTGTCGCAATGTTTCCTTAAAAAAAAAAGAGAGAGAGAGAAATGTGTACATGGTGTTTCAGTTGGTTGGCGAGGTTGTCCTGGTTTGCACACATGGCTTTGTCAGTTTTGTTGCGGGTGGTGGGGCACTGGCTGTGGAGGTTGTGGGGAGGCCTTGTCTTTTGATCTCTGCCGACTTGATGGCCAAGTCGGGGATTGGTTTTGTTCATGCTCAAGCTTGGTGGCATGGTTGTCTTTTGGTCAGCTGAGCAGTGGTCTCGGTTGCAGGTTTTTCTGCGATGGGTGGAGGTGGGTGGGATGGGATGCAGGGTGGATCTTGGATGTCCAGGTTTTCCTTGCAGGCTCTGTGCCACTGCCCATGCAGTGCCATGCTGGGCTTGTGCTTTGAGACAGTGTCCCAGATGTCTGCTGTTGCTGATCGTCACCGTGGTAAATGGGGGCAGGTTTTTGTTTTGCAGGATTTCTGGCAGTAGTAGATGGAGGTGGAAATGGTTTGGTGCTACCATGTTTGAGGTTGGTTAAAGCTGAGGGTGCAGAAGTGCAGGCCTGTTGGTGAAGCAATTGGCTCTGGTAGCCTTTAGGTTGCTCCATTTTTGCTTGCATGCCTTTATCCAGATTTCCTGCAGTCAGTGGAGCACTGGCAGTTTGAGAGGGTCATTGCTTGTTTGGATACTGCTGCAGACAGTCTTGTTCCTGGGGAGTTACTGGTGAGAGTGCTGGACATGTTCTGTTTCTTATGAAGCTGCAAGGAATTCATGCCTCTCAGCATTACAGATTTTCACAGAGCATACAGATTGGTGTTTCATATTTGGTCCATTTTGTAATGGAGTTGTGGGTGTTGGGCAATTAGTAACAAATCACTGAAGACTAAAGTCGGATGCTGCATGTATAAGGGTGACAAAGGGCAGGCCAGGCATGTCTCTCGACTGTCTAGTTCTAGCTGGGTGTCCTCCACTTGCCTTGTTGTTAGTGGGCCATTGCTGAAGGTGAGGAAATGGAAATTTGGCTTAGAGGCAGTGATGTACTTGTATGCCGACATATGCAGTTTGTTGAAGGGCAGGCTTTCTGTTGCTGACAAGTTCTCTGGGCTTCCTTGGAAGTAACCCTTGATTTTGATGCTTTTCCTACATGTGAGGTTGTCTGTCATTGAGGTAACTGCAAGTATTTCAGGGAATTATGGTGATCCTGCCATTTTAATAAAGGTAACCTTAATATGTTAAAAAAAAAATGGACATGGGGCTGCTTCACATGTCGTTTGTGACCTGTCTCAGTAGATTCGCCATACCTCTCAACTGTACAGATTTTTGCAGAACATCCAGATTTTGCCTCATTTTGGTGCATTCCTCCTAAAACATGTATTTTTCTGGCAAATAGGGTTGAAATCATTAAATAATAACAAACATGTGAGTTTGAGACTCCACAGCCTTCAGAAATCCATGCTGATGCAAACCTATTATTCAGTCAACTTTCTAAGTTTCTAAGAGCAATATTTAAAATCTGTCCCTATTTGGAAGGCTGTCACTATAACAGGGAACAAAGGGGAAGTAGTGGGTTGAAGAATTTAAGTTGAAGGGAGGGGGAACAGGCTGGTTGGCAGAGAAGAGGGACAGCCTTGCCCTCTTCTGTTCCCCCTCTGGTGCGTGAAGGTTTATTCCAAGGACTGTGGAAAGGAAATGAGCAGGTGGAGGAAGTTTGTGGAATACATAAGCAAATGGAGGTAAGGATGCTGCTTATTTGGTTGGTAATTTGGTTTATGAAGGGAGATGGGATGCTGCTTCATAAGTAAAGTAAGCGAGCAAAGGTATGGACGCTGCTTACCTGGCAGGATGAGCAGGTACATTGTCCTGATTAACATTACAAGGAGGTTTATAAGTAAAGTAAGTGAGCAAAGGTATGGACGCTGCTTACCTGGCAGGATGAGCAGGTACGCTGTCCTGATTAACATTACAAGGAGGTTTATAAGTAAAGTAGGTAAGTAAAGGTATGGACGCTGCTTACCTGGCAGGATGAGCAGGTACATTGTCCTGATTAACATTACAAGGAGGTTTATAAGTAAAGTAAGTGAGTAAAGGTATGGACGCTGCTTACCTGGCAGGATGAGCAGGTACATTGTCCTGATTAACATTACAAGGAGGTTTATAAGTAAAGTAAGTGAGTAAAGGTATGGACGCTGTTTACCTGGCAGGATGAGCAGGTACGCTGTCCTGATTAACATTACAAGGAGGTTTATAAGTAAAGTAAGTGAGTAAAGGTATGGACGCTGCTTACCTGGCAGGATGAGCAGGTACATTGTCCTGATTAACATTACAAGGAGGTTTATAAGTAAATTAGGTGAGTAAAGGTACGGATGCTGTTTACCTGGCAGGATGAGCAGGTACATTGTCCTGATTAACATTACAAGGAGGTTTATAAGTAAAGTAGGTAAGTAAAGGTATGGACGCTGCTTACCTGGCAGGATGAGCAGATACACTGTCCTGATTAACATTACAAGGAGGTTTATAAGTAAAGTAAGTGAGTAAAGGTATGGACGCTGCTTACCTGGTAGGATGAGCAGGTATGCTGTCCTGATTAACATTACAATGATGTTTATGCTGTGTTTAGAATTAGCTATAATATGTCCAGATGTAAATAAAATTGGTAATCAAAGTTATGGAAGTTTAATAAAGGTCATCAAATGTCATTCAGTGTGATGTGTTTATTGAAGGGGACCGGGAAAAATACTGACTGCATGGTTTATACCAGGTTCTAAATCTGCATGGAACCTGACAATCCATTCATATTCTTTATGCTCGAGATAGTTATTAAAATCACCACCTCTTTAGTGGCTTTTTGTTCCAGTTTTCAGTGTACCAGTTAGTTGGCTCTAAATATCAAAGGACAAGAATGGAAGACAGGGACATGTTATGCCCCAATCCAGATTCTTCAGATTTCTTTGCAGATTTTTACATTTGCTGGAATTCTCTATTCTCATTATTTTCAAGAGAGTGTATACGTGGTGATTTCAGTGTGGTCATAGATGGGAAAAAGGACAGGAATTTTGGATGTAAGGTTTGTAGGATTCTTAGCAGTTGGTTGACTACAGAAGGATGTATGTGACCAAAGTAAAGCTGTGCCACCACATTGGACATTAAAAGCTAGTTTTAATAGGCTCAAACAATAAAATCTATAAAAATCTATAAAAACTATGAAACTCAGAATAAAAATAAATACAAGTGGATAATGCTTTCAGCAGTTGCTTTCTTCAGATCATATTTTGTTAGCATAACTTACTGGTTTTAAAAGGTAATGATCTGTCAATCTCATAGTCATTGCTAAAGTCTCTGCCCTTTGAGCAAATACTTTAAAAACATCATCCCATTCAAGATAGGCAACTTGTCAGCCTGTAAGTCAGTAGTTTATATTGGTAAATGCTGCCTTTAGTGCTCCACGGTGTGTTTTACTTTATTTGACTACAGAAGGATGGTGGATGATTGGAGGTTTTCCACCCAAATGATGAAAGGTACACCTTCTCTAGAGATAAGATTAAGCAAGGCAGCCAATTAGATTTTTTGATTTGAGAAATCAGGGATTAAGGTAGGCTGTATCTTTTAATATAGGATAGAGAGAGGTCATGCCCATTTTAGTATGGCTCTGGCATTACCCTAGACATGGGCCTCACAGAGGATTTGTAAACGGAAAGCATGTCTTTGGCAGTCACAGATAAGAGGGATGAAAGTGATGTGGATAATTAACAAGATCCTGGAACTTATGAAGTGTGATAGGGCCTTTTCCTTCCCTTTGCACAGCTAGTGGGATGTTATTAAGTGTGCCATCATAGTGCATTTAATAAGTATAGAGGGGTTTTGGAGATAAGACGAAGAGATGAAAATAAGTAAATAGGAGGAGGAGCTAGGCATACTGTAAGCAAGAGAAGAAAAGGGGATGGCCTTAAGAATGAGAGGGACAATTGACGATAGATTGACAGATTAATGCCCTAGAGGAGTCTGAAACAACTGTTGTTGAAAAAAAATGCATTTGTGCCTAAGACTTTTGGTTGGTCAGGGGAGAAAAGACAGGGAAATGGTGAGCAGCCAAGTTAAGGGAGAGTCAAAATGATCTTATCATTTCTGTCTTATATAATGAGAATGGAGAAGTGATTTATAACCCTGCTGTTATTTGGGACACGTTTTGGAGGACTTATATGGATCTTTATAAGTCCAGAATAATTGTTGCTGAGGAATATGATAATTGCATTAATGTGTTTGCATGGTCAGTCCCAGTCTTGACTAATGAAAAAAGAGAATATCTGGACAAAGATATTTCTGTTTCAGAAATTAGACACGCCATAAAGAATATGAGATTAGGGAAATCCCCTGGGAATGACATACTCCTGACAGAGTTTTATAAGCAGTGTCAGTGGGAGCTGCTTTCTTCCGTGGCAGAGGTCTTTAATAATAGCTTGATAGAAGTAATGCTGTTTAATGTATTCATGTAATCTTTGACAGTGCTGCTCCCAAAATGAGCACAGGGTAGATGGATGGTTGAACATTACAAACCCAAATCTTTAATAAATATGGATGCAAACATTCTTGCTACTATTCTAACTAATAGGTTGTAAGAATATTTGCCTCTTCTATTAAAACCTGGTTAAAGGAGAGTTGTCAGGGAAAGGCCTGCAGAGGCCTACTGGTGGGCACTGCTTGGGTTTGTCAGATACGTAGGCAGGGAACGAATGAGAGATGTGAGTGCTTTTTTTAACAATATGAAGACATTCCATTTACTTAACTGGGGTTTTCTGTTTAAAGTCTTGTGGGAAACTGGGGTAGAAGATGGCTTTTTGAAGTAGGTTATGGTACTGTCCTGAGAGGCAGGGGCCCAACTAATAATGAATCTGGTATTCACCAAAGAGTTTAAAATTACCAGGAGTATGGAACAAGGCTGCCCTCTCTCTCCTCTACTTTTTTAGTTTGGCAGTGGGGACATTAACCTAGTCCTAGACAATTCATCAGTTTTTGGTGGGAATTCAGTGTGAATGGAAAGTTGTCTGCATGTTTGATAATGGCTGTATGTTGATTTTTAATAGACTAAACTTGGTGTTGCCTGGTATCATTGAAAATTTTGAACAATTCAGGAAGGCTTCAGGATTGGAATGTAACTGCTGAAAGGTGCTGCAAGATAGGGTCAGTGTTGTTGAAAGTGATGTTTGCAAGTATTTTATTGCTAGAAAAGCTGAAACTAAATATTAACAGCTGATTATGACAGGATCTGAACAAGAGATCATCAAGACAAATTATGTAGAGTTCCATTGGTCGATCATGATGCTGCTTGAAAATTTGAGTAATAAAGTGTATATGCTGAGTGACAGAATTAAAATGAATTTGATGATGGTTTACCTAGGGTGTTATATATATGCAGGCATTTTCCCTTCACTGCGAAAGACTTTAACTGGCTGCAGAAAATACACATAACGTGTGCGAATTCTGTATGGAGGGGAAAGAGTAGTTGCACTGGAATACGAAGACTCAGATTTCCCAGGAATTTTCATGGATGCGGAATGTGGATGGGGAATGCTGTTTTTTTTTGTCTTTATGCCCTTGCATCAGCAATGATGACTAGATGGTCTTGGGATTTAAATTCTGGACAGGGTAGAGATGAGGGCAAGCAGCAGGATAACTCACTGACAAAGGAACTGATGGCAGTGATTTTCAGACACTTTGAAAGGAGTAGAAACTTCAAGGTAATGAAACTGAGTTTGTGCCATAATTATAATATTAAGACTCAAGGCTGAGCAGCATTTTGGAAGTACTGGAAACAGAAAGGGAAAAATAAAGTAGAAGATCTGTTTTGTAAAAATTCGGGGGGGGGGGGTCATTTGAATTTCTGGATAGGACAATTTTTTAAGTTAAATATGAACTTCCAGCAGGGACTCAACTTCATTCTGAGCAACTGAAGAGAGCTGCTCATTAGTGGTTTAAGTCCCCCTGTATAAAACCCACTTTAGCGTGGCTTTGTGCGATTTTGCGCATAGCGCAGCATTGGGCAGCGCCGCTTAATTGGGTTTAAACCATTCTCGGCTCCACAAAGTCTGCTCTTCACTTTTTCCATTAGAACTGATCTTGTTCTCATAATAAATATGCTATTCCCACTCTAAAGCCTGGCACTTGCTCACTAAAGCAATTATATAAGTCAGCACTAAAAAATTAAAAGCACTACACCCTCACAAACTCCCCTTGAGTACTTTGTTCCCCACTGGCCCTTTTTTTCAATTATAAAGGAATTCCCAATACTATTCTAGCATGTCCAAAGGTCAGTTGTCAATCTCCTCTCCAGTCCAGCTGGTGAATCTGGGAATCTTGAGGCAATGTTACAACTGCCTCATGTACACAGACAACCCTCTCCTCCTCCCAACAAATTCCAACACATGTGAGAGATGCAACCATATAGCCAAACTGGAGGCTAAGCTCTCTCAACTCGGTACTGGCATAACCAGTCAGGAGGAGAAGGAAATCACACTCACTACAATTCCAGTCTCACATAGACCTACCATGACAGCAAACCAAATACATAAACACACAAAAACATACCTGAAGGCTCTAAATAAAAATCTGCCTAAGCAGCAGAGACCTCCAAAGCAGACACCCAAGCAACCGCTAGCCCAAAACAAAACATGTGCAACACATAGCTCCCAAAGCCAGTGCGCCAAGCAGTCACAGCCCTTAAGGCTAAACAACACACCTGATACACTTGTAATAGGTGACTCTATCGTCAGGCACACTGACGTCCCACTCACCAGGCTGAACAAGGAGAAGGTCATGGTGAGCTGCCTGTCAGGCGCTAGGATCCGCCACATAACACAAGCACTCAGGTCACTCCAAGGCAAGTACAAATATGACTCGGTCATTGTCCATGCTGGTGTGAATGACCTGAGATGTACCTCCCTGGACTGCAGGAAAAGAGACATAGAGGAGCTCTCTGAGCATGTAGCCCAGGCCAGTATGACCCTGACTTTGAGTAGCATCTTACCCTCACCAAGAATGATGCCACAATATGAAGACAAGATGATCAATTTCAACAATTAGCTTAAGTATTGGCGTCATTCAAAGGAGAGCCAATGCCTGTCTGCCTGGGATGACATGCTCAACAAGCCACGATGCTTTGCTAGTGATGGCTTGCACCTGTCACCCCTGGGCTTTCGGATATTGGCAAAGGCTCTTGCCACACCCATAGTGCCATTTTTAGGCAAGGCTCAAAAGGCAAACCCACCTCCATAGGTAACACAAGGGATAAGAAACTAAGAGTAATGCTACTCAACACCAGAAGTCTAAACCTCAAGATGCATGCACTCAAAACTCTCCTTAACATGGAGAACATCAATATCTGTGCAGTAATAGAAACCTAGTTCAAGGCTCCAGAGAGCACCCCAGCACTACCAGGTTATACCTCATACCATGTTTTTCGGCCCCAAAATTTTGACTGAACCACAAAAGGAGGGGGAGTATCAATATTCGTCAAAGATACCCACACCTCCAGGTTGGTGGCACAGCACGAAGCATCAGAGACTATCCATGTGCAACTAACAGTGGGTAAAACTGCCTTCCAGTTTATAGTCTGCTACAGACTACCCTCTGAAACCCAGGAACCCCACTCGGCCTTAATGAGAACACTGGAAAATATGAAGGTCTCTCCAAACACCATTATATTGGGTGACTTAAACTACCCTAACATAGACTGGGAGCATTACTCTAGCTCCAACACCCTAGCCCGAAGGTTCCTAGAATTTATAAACTCAAATGCTATGGAACAACTTGTTGCCACTCCCACAAGAGGGGAAAACATACTGGACCTGATCATCACCAACATTGGGACTCTATGCTCCAGACCAGAAGTGTATCCCTCATTGGTAAGATCAGACCATAAACTAATCTCACTAGATATTCACATCCCGATCCCAGCCCCATGCCCAGAAAACCACAGTGAAAAACTTCTCGAAAGCAAATTTCACACTCCTCAAAACCGAGGCGGAATCCTTCAAAGCCCCCAGGCCTGTGGAAAATATGGCCCAGACCGCAGAATCCTTTATAAACGCATTCTATGAACACCTTCAGGAATGCATGAATCATGCAATACTAAATAAAACCAAGACCCAATCCTCCAAAGTTAGGCGTCCTGTCTGGTGGACCCCAGCCATAAACAAACTATACAATAGAAGGAGGAAGCTACTACATGATAGAGCAAAATCCCAAAAAGGGAAGGCATCTCTGATCAGTATTAGCAAAAAACTATGGGCACTCATAAAATCGTCTAAGGCCAGCTTCGAGAGAAAAATTGCACAGGACACTAAGGATAATCACAAGGCTTTCTTTAGTTATGTTAGGAACCTGGGTGGGAATTCCCAGATATGCTCAGAATTAGTCCAAAATGACAAAAAATACACCGAACCCACAGACATTGCCAACATCCTAGCTGACAGGTTCAGCACAAACTTCTCCCCCCTTCCCCACCGAAAGGGCAAATATCTATCCCAGCAGAGTGCTGCCCCCCTGACATCTCTAAGGGTAATGCTGCTCAATGCCAGAATTCTAAACCTCAAGATGCACGCCCTCGAAGCCCTCCTCAGTATGGAGAACATCAATGTCTGTGCAGTGACTGAAACCTGGTTCAAGGCTCCTGAGAGCACCCCAGCACTATCAGGTTTTACCTTTAACTTGGACCGAACCACAAAAGGAGGGGGAGTATCCATATTCATCAAAGATACCCACACCTCCAGGTTAGTGGAAACGCACAAAGCATCGGAGACCATCCAGGTGCAACTAACCATAGGCAAAACTGCCTTACAGTTTGTAGCATGCTACAGACCACCCTCTCAAACTCAGGAACCCCACACAGCCTTCCTGAAGACACTGGAGAGTATGAATGTCTCTCCAAATACCATCATATTGGGAGACTTCAACTACCCAAACATAGACTGGGAACATTACTCAAGTCCCAACACCCTAGCCCAAAGGTTCCTAGAATTCATAAACTCAAATGCAATGGAACAACTAGTCACCATTCCCACAAGAGGAGACAATATACTAGACCTGATCATCACAAACATGGGGACAAAATGCTCCACACCGGATGTATATCCCTCTTTGGTAAGATCAGACCATAAATTAATCTCACTGGAAATCCACATCCCACCCCCACCCCCTGCACAAAAGACCACAGTGAAGAACTTCTCAAAAGCCAACTTCACACTTCTTAAAACTGAAGTGGTATCCTTCAAGGCCCCTGGGCCAGTGGAAACCACAACCCACACTGCTGAATCCTTTGCAAATGCCTTCTACGGGCACCTTCAAGAATGCATGGATCATGCAATCCCAAATAAAACCAAGACCCATTCCCCAAAAGGCAGGTGCCCGGTCTGGTGGACCCCAGCCATAAACAAACTTTACAACTGGAGGAGGAAGCTACTACATAACAGAGCAAAATCCATAAAAGGGAAGGTGTCTCTGATCAGTACTAGCAAAAAACTACGATCACTCATAAAATCACCCAAGGCCAACTTTGAGAGAAAAATCGCAAAAGGCACAAAAGACAATCACAAGGCTTTCTTTAGCTATGTTAGAAACCTGGGTGGAAACTCCCAGATATGCTCAGAGTTAGTCCAAAATGTCACAAAATACACTGAACCTACTGACATTGCCAACATTCTGGCAGACAGGTTCAGTGCAAATTTCTCCTACCCCTCCCCCCCAAAAGGAGAAATAACTATCCCAGCAGAGTGTAGCCTCCCTAACATCTCAGATGCCCAGGTGAGAGCCCCCCTCTCTAAAGCTAAAAACACAGCATCAATGGGACCAGACGGTGTCCCGGGCTGCATCCTACATGAACTCCAAGAAGAACTAAACCAAACATAAAACTACTGTTCAATCTCAGCCTTACTACAGGATATGTACCCAAAGAGTGGCGTACAGCAACAGTGGTCCCTCTCCACAAAGGTGGTGCCTCAATGGATCCTGGAAACTATCGCCCCATAAGCCTGACTAGCTTGGTCTGCAAAGCTATGGAAAGGATCATCATGGACCTCATAAATAAAGATATTGGGGACCTACAGACACTGGATCCTACCCAGTTCAGCTTTGTTAAGGGCAGATCCTGCCTCTTAAACCTGGTTGATTTCTTTGAAACAGTCACCAAGGCCATTGACGAGGGGAAGGTGGTCCACACAGCCTACCTGGACCTTGCAAAAGCCTTCGATACAATACCCCACTTGGGCATTATAGATAAGCTCACCAGCTTAAATATAAATCCCTATGTCACTAGATGGGTTGCAAACTGGCTCAAGGACAGAACCCACATGGTTAGAATTGCTGGAGCCATGTCAGACTCCAAACCAGTTACAAGTGGCATCCCACAAGGCTCAGTCCTGGGACCTCTCTTGTTCGGTATATATTTCTCGAAGGTACAGGCTAACACAGAAGGACTATGGCTGACCAAGTTCGCAGATGACTGCAAACTGGGCACCATAATCGACTCTCCAGCCGACACAAGTATCCTCCAAAAGGGCCTCATAGAAACAGACAACTGGTGCCAGGGCCATGGCCTCAAGCTAAACGCCATAAAGTGTATAGTCATCCCCTTTGGCAAAAACAAAGTGCCCACAAATTACCACATAGGTGGTAATCCATTAAGTACGGAAGAAGTAATTAGGGACCTGGGGACCCAAGTTGATAGCAATCTCTCATTTGGCAACCACGTGGCCAAAGTGGTTAGAAAAACATTTTATATAGCCCACCTAATCATGAAGGGATTCACATCTAGATCAGGAGAGGTCATCGTGCCTCTTTACTCATCCCTCATCAGGCCCATAATTGAGTACAATGCCCCTTTTGGAATGTACCTTACCAGACACCTGCAGCAACTGGAAAGACCCCAAAAGTACCTCACCAAGAGGATCAAAGGGCTCAAACAGATGCCATATGCTGCCCGGTTAAAGAAACTCCAGCTCTACTCAGTGGCATACTGCCTGCTCAGAGGCGATCTGTGCCTGATGTATAAAGCCATGTCCAACCCGGAATTAATGGACATGCTGCACCTCAGAAAATCCAAATCCCATCGAGCTACACGCTCGAGACTTGAACCTCAGCACTGAAATAAATAGGATATGCTGGAGGGAAAGATTCATAACCCAGAGGCTCCCTTCACTCTGGAATAAAATCCCAGTTCAGGTTAGGCAGAGTCCCTCATTGACTCTCTTCAAGAGGAATCTTGATGAGTGGATGGGAGATCATAGGTTTACCCCGGGTATCACTTCTGTGTCACTGTTAGACAGAGGCACAGTATACTAACCTCAAAAAAGGGCACGGCAAAATTCATTTAAAATGGGTGGCGAAAGCTAAACACACTCTGGCTAGGCTTATAAATGCCCCAGGGCAGATAGCCTAGTATGAACCTATGAACCTATGAAGATAAAGGCATGACTTTAGACTTGTGGGGGGCAGATTATACATCCAGTGGGGGGGGGTCAGAGTATACATCCACTTCTGGAGTATCCTTGTCTCAAGTTAAGAAGATAAAATATAATAAACATTATAGTTTCTTCATTAGGCACCTATATGGTAGTGATATGGAGAAATTAAAGACTGTGATCCTAGCAAAGAAAGCTGGGAATCTATTGTTAACATTAGTAGATCTCTACAGGTGCAACCAGGCTATTGGGACCACCACATGAGTTGGATAAATAGGTGGTGTAGAAGTCCACTGCATACAAAAAGGACATTTGGTGCTGGAGGCGGTAGATGCTGAGATGTGATAGCCTGGATGCTGGCAATATTCACATTTTTTGTTTATGTCAGGCCATATCTAATTATTGCAGAGAGTTGATACAGGCATGGAAAAAGATTTTTGTGAAAGAGGTCACAAAGACGTGGGAATTCTGTCTCTGTGGTTTGAGAAGAGGATAAAGGTTGGAAATGTTTTGAGAAAGTGATTATTTAGTTGCTAGGGGTGAAGGGTTAGAAGGCTGCTGGCACAGGCTTGGAAGGAGGAATTTTTATGGAAATTAGATTACATCAGTATATATAATATTAGGACCTATTATAGGGTTTAAATACTTAAGAAACTCAAGAGGGGAAATTAAAGATTAAGCATTCATGGGAGAATCATCAGAGGTTGCTATGGGTCGAATTAAGTTATACGGGGGGGTGGGGCAAATCACTGAGGTTTTCTTAGTTTTCATTTTATTCTGTGGTTTTCAATCCTTAAATCTAGTGACATACTCTATAATGGTAAGAACATCTAATTAAACTTTGTTCAGGTTCCAGTTTTTAATTTCTTGTTAATCTTTTAGAGAATGGATTTTATTTATCTATGCGTGCTCTGCATTGTTACATGCAAAATTTATTTTCCTTAGTAAAAAGTACATAAAGCAAGATGTTAACCAAACGTTAGTGCTTTGATTTCTCCTCAGAAGATGCATCAACATTCTGTGGTACAGATGAAACTGGATATTTAAGAAAGCCACTTTCTACAATCTTAGGATCTTTTCAAAGTTCAAAGTGTTATGAAGATTTTCATTTGAAGAAGTGGTACAAGTTTTGCAATTAATAACAGATGTTTCCTATTTTTACACTTTTCTCTGAGCTCTGATTTTCATAAAGAACAATATTGTCTGTGTTAGTATATCTTCTGTGTTATACAAGTGAGCATACTAAAGCAGAGAAGGGAGAGTCTGTGAGAAAGATCGAGGTATTGTGTCTCACTGTACTTAAGTCTTTCCTGAGTATGAAGCAGTATTTCCAGAAACTAATTAGCAAACTTTAAAAGGCAGTGGCCTTTTCCATAGTTCAAGTAAGCAGATGAGAGGCAAGACACCACGATAAAATCCAAAAATTTTATTGTTCACAAAAGGAGATGAGCGCTTTCGCGTGTGACAAAACACGCTTCTTCAGATCTATTTAAAGACATTTCCTTTGTGCCTTTTATACTAATGGTAATATATCAATTAATCATCTCATCATTCACAATTACAAGAGAAGATTGCCAATCAGCAATTCAAGTAGTTAATTAGTCAGGTGACCAACCTGAAAAAGCTAACTATGCGTTAATGTTCTTAGATCTAGCAGCATGTACATGACAATATATATAAATATACATGTACATATATATATACACATATATATAAATATATATAATGTATATAATACATATATGAATATACTAACCATTAGCTAAAATAGCCATGGGTAAACAAACATATAAATATGTATATACAGAACACTGACTATTTAGTTTAAAAAGACATATATATATATATATATATATATATATATATATATATATATATATATATATATATATATATATATATATATGGCATGAATTGCATAAACCAACTCGGTAAAAAGTATGCAAACAAACTTATGATCAAATGCATCATATAAAAACAAAACCTAACGTGATACTCATGCAAAAAGCATGAGAATATAGAAAAATAGATAAAAATAAAAATACATATACATTGTATATCATATGACATCATATAAACTTGATCAAACCAAACATAGAAAGCCAAAAGGCTTAATACGAACTAAAATTCATAGAATCATCAAATCTTATAACACTATCATTGGAGACACATTCATATGATAAATGTAAACCTTAAAAATAATAATAACAATACATGCATGGCTATCACAATAATGCCAATACAAACTAATATAGACGCATGTAGATATATCAAGTCTCACCTACTATAACTAAACCTCTTAGTGCTCACTACTTAAAGATCAACCCTTTGCATTCGTCATGCCAGAAAATTTTGAAAAAACAGGAAAAGACTAGGAAAGAGGGGGGGGAGGGGGTAAGGGAAGGAGACTGTTGTCAATGGAGGTTCTCACTACTCTATTTATACCTACATTTCTTTAAGCATGACCTGATACTGACATAAGCATTGAGACCTGGTAAATACTGTGCCCTCAGTCTCAATATCCATCTAAGCTCTATGCCCTCTAAGTTATTAAAGTTATCCCCTCTTCTTTCATTATAGGTACTTATCTGCAAAATCTTAAAGGTAAACTTATGGTCTTGGCACTGCATGATGTGTTTAGCTGGGGCACTTTTTAAATCTCCCTTCCTAATGTCATTCATATGTTCCTATGTTTTATGTGGGCATGACCACAAGACGCCTAAGAGACAGAATGCAGGAACATATGAATGACATTAGGAAGGGAGATTTAAAAAGTGCCCTAGCCAAAGACATCATGCAGTGCCATGACCATAAGTTTACCTTTAAGATTTTGCAGATAAGTACCTATAATGAAAGAAGAGGGGACAACTTTAATAACTTAGAGGGCATAGAGCTTAGATGGATATTGAGACTGAGGGCACAGTATTTACCAGGTCTCAATGCTTATGTCAGTATCAGGTCATGCTTAAAGAAACGTAGGTATAAATAGAGTAGTGAGAACCTCCATTGACAATAGTCTCCTTCCCTTCCCTTACCCCCCCCTTTCCTAGTCTTTTCCTGTTTTTTCAAAATTTTCTGGCATGACGAATGCAAAGGGTTGATCTTTAAGTAGTGAGCACTAAGAGGTTTAGTTATAGTAGGTGAGACTTGATATATCTACATGCGACTATATTAGTTTGTATTGGCATTATTGTGATAGCCATGCATATTGTTATTATTATTTTTAAGGTTTACATTTATCATATGAATGTGTCTCCAATGATAGTGTTATAAGATTTGATGATTCTATGAATTTTAGTTCGTATTAAGCCTTTTGGCTTTCTATGTTTGGTTTGATCAAGTTTATATGATGTCATATGATATACAATGTATATGTATTTTTATTTTTATCTGTTTTTCTATATTCTCATGCTTTTTGCATGAGTATCATGTTAGGTTTTGTTTTTATATGATGCATTTGATCATAAGTTTGTTTGCATACTTTTTACCTAGTTGGTTTATTAAGGCAATTCATGCCATATATATATATATATATATATATATATATATATATATATATATATATATATATATATATATCTTTTAAACTAAATAGTCAGTGTTCTGTATATACATATTTATATGTTTGTTTACCCATGGCTATTTTAGCTAATGGTTAGTATATTCATATATGTATTATATACATTATATATATTTATATATATGTGTATATATATATATATATATATATATATATATATATATATATATAAGTACATTTATATTTATATATATCTTGTCATGTACATGCTGCTAGATCTAAGAACATTAACGCATAGTTAGCTTTTTCAGGTTGGTCACCTGACTAATTAACTACTTGAATTGCTGATTGGCAATCTTCTCTTGTAATTGTGAATGATGAGATGATTAATTGATATATTACCATTAGTATAAAAGGCACAAAGGAAATGTCTTTAAATAGATCTGAAGAAGCGTGTTTTGTCACACGCGAAAGCGCTCATCTCCTTTTGTGAACAATAACATTTTTGGATTTTATCGTGGTGTCTTGCCTCTCATCTGCTTACTTGATATTTACACAGTTGTTTGTTTTGAGTCATCCTTTGGGAGACAGGTTTTGCTTTTTCTACTACTTTTCCATAGTTGGCAAATTAAAGAAAAAGGTGGAATGTCTATGCACTATTAAATTTTCTCAAATCGCAACTCTATCTGGCAGCTATTCTGTAATGAGCCCTGAGTAGCTGCATAAACAGCGGCCAGTGGAAGACACTATATTAACTCTTCTTCATTTGTATCCAGAACATTCCAAAGTATCTCACCAAGCTCAAGGTTAACAATCTGAAGATGTTTCATTATAGTGTAGTTCACAAAAGCTAAAAGAGGTTTCTTTTTTTGTGTTCTGGGATTTGAGTCTCATGGAAGGCATATGTAACTAAATTTCTTGTAATATGTGAATTCACTATGATACTACACTACAGCAACATGTGATTACTGAAACTGTCCTTCCTAGAAATACACATTTAAAATGTTTATTATATTTTCAGTCAGGATTCAGTCCGCAATTTATTAGGATTCTGTCAGTAGTACAGTCATAGTTTAACTTGCTTTAGAATTGTTAAGTATAGCTTGCGGAGTTTGTGACAGGCATCCACTGTGGCTTGAAAATAAGACAGATTAAGTAAAACCTGCAGTTGACTATTAGCAACTTCATTCCTAAAGTTTTTTTTCCGCACATTCTTGACCACAAATTAGAATCTTTTTCATATGTGTCTGCCACCATCAGGATGAGACTACAGGATCCATTTTAATTGATGGAGAGCAAAATTTTGGATGTACATTGCTGTTGTGAATAAAAAAAAGCTAGTGGGCTTCAGGGTTCTTGAGATAGCTGCTGAGCAATGATGGCAATAATGAATGGACAGAGTGGGCAAGTGTCCAAGAACATGCTTCTGAGCAGAGGTTCAATACTCACATAAGAAAATTCAGACGTGCAAAGAAACCATACCTCTCAACCGCTTAGTACAATCCTGGACAAAGCCAAAGGCTCAATATCAGGGTGCACTTTTAAAGAAATAGTAATGCGGGTTAGGAAAGGAGAAGGCTGTTATGCATATTAGTAGTACCACAAAGTAAGAAGTGTTTATTCATTATAATGTAGTTGATCAAAAATAAATGATTGTCATTATATGCTGATCAATGAATGGTGCTAAGTGGTTTTTTTTTTAGTATTTTAATGGTCATAGTTATTATATGTATCTCATTCTGCCTCATATTTTTTCTATTCCTCATAGAATCTTTGATTTTCTGGTAAATCACTGAGGAATACAGTTATTCAGTATTGCCAGTCATTCAAGTTTCATATTTCTTATTGTTTAAAAATGCATGTTTATTCAAAGCCTGATGTTTTGTTAAAATGTTAAATAAATTAGAGTAATATTTAAAAAAAGCCCCTTATTCTGACCTCTGTACCACCTTTTTTCCTGGTTTTGTTGAGAATTATTGAGCAAATAAGTTGAATGTTATGCTTTTGGCTGCCTTTCCATATTCATTACTTGCTTGTTTTGGAAGTTCTTGAGGTTAACCCAGTGACTACACAATACAGCAGACATCTTACTTCATATCACATACCTGTTATTTTCTTTTTCAGTGCAATAGACAGTCTCATAAACCTTTATGTAATTTTGAAATCATTATTTGGTATAAATGACTCCCATGATTACTGTGCAGTTTCTAGATCAGAACTTGATATCTCAAATGGACTCTTTCTAGTGTGGAGGGATATCATGTCTCATCTGTAATTAAAACAGATTTCTGTTTATAAACAAACAATGAATCTCCTAAGCTGCTAGGCTGGGTGAGTCTTAGACTGAATTCAGCCTTAAGAAGAAAATAAAATATTGTTATCTGAAGTAGAATATAAAGCAACTAACATGTAATGACCCTTGTTATAAGATCTTACATAAAGATGTAGAGAAATGTTCATCCTTGGTATACATGGTCTGCATTAATGCTCTGCAGAGTAACTATTAAAGAATTCCATAATTTTACAAATCAATAAATTAAACATTTCTGATGAGGGAAATGTTATAATAGAATATCAGAGAGCTGACTATGTTCCCACTGTGCAGTAGCCCTCCCACTAGCCATTTTTCACTTTTTTGACAATCCCTTCTGGTATTTGAGGTCATTCCTTCCATGGAGTTTAATGTTCCTTTTCTGTTTAATGACTGTCACTGCTTTCTTTCATCCACTCCTTGAGAAACAGGAGCTGTAAAATTGCAGGTGCTGACATTGATTCCTTTATTCTTACATAGAGTCTTTCAATGAGCTTTTCATGAATCATGAACATTTCTTCCGCATGTCTTTTTTTTCGGTCGCATGAATTGACAGCATTAACAAAGAGGCAAGTATTCATTTCATGGCTGTTAGTAGGAAAATGAGTAACCTGGAAAGATGCCAGGTCTAAACCTTTTTTTCCCATACTTGTCTTGCAAAAATAGAGACAATGCATGTAATAAACTGCTGGATTAATAATTGGCAACAGAAATGCAAAGGATATTATGGAAATGAAGTGCAAAAACAAGAAAAATGAATGAAGAAAACTTTTCAGCGTTCTAAAGCAATTACCTATTTTTGCGTCCGTACTTGAATGCATTCCTCTTGTTTCATTTTCAACAGTTAGCGAAGTAATGCTGAAGTCATTCTCCAAATACTATTTATTTAATTTCAAAGTTTTGGAACCTTGATAATCTGATATATATATATATATATATATATATATATATATATATATATATATATATATATGAGTCTACTGTAAAAGACCGAAAATTTGCTTGTTCGAAAATGAACAGTGGATCCTCGGTTACGCGAAAGTGTACTTAAGCGAAAGTGCACTTCCACGAAGTATGGTTCAATGAACCATTAAGGAACACAGGTGCCGAAGCACACTACAGTGAGGAAAGAGAATTTATGTGTTTTGCTACTGTAGTGCGATCTCGGAGTTGGTATATTTAAGTAGGGGGAGTGTGGGGACACAGTCCCTGATATGGGGGGTGCAAGGGGGCTTGCCCCCCTGCAAAAACAATGTTTCCCTGTTCTTTATCAGTTCGTTGAACCGATGTTCACAGAAGTGCACTTTTGCTTAAGTGCACTTTCATGTAACCGTGGGTCTACTGTTAATTTTTGAAAAAGTGAGTTTTCGATTATATACAGTAGACCCATATATATATATATATATATATATATATATATATATATATATATAGAGAGAGAGAGAGAGACAGAGTTTGAGACATATATATATATATATATATATATATATATATATATATATATATATATATATGGATATGATTTACCTTCAGTTGGGTGACTAACACGTACATTGATGCCCTGAAGGTAAATCCCTCTGTGTCAGACAGAAACTTCTACTACCTAGTATGCATGAGCTGAAAAATAAGCTCAGAATATGAAACTTTTAAACATTATTTTTTGGCAGGGAGCAAAGTCCCCTGTTCCTGAACCCCTGCTAATTATATATACTAACGCCAAGATCGTAGAATCCGTGAGAAAGGGAAAATTGTCTTACCTGAAGATTGTCAGTCTTGCATACCTGTCAACCATCTGTATACTCAGCCACATGAGGTCAGTTAAACAGATGTCGACCAAACTCCCAGTTGACCAAACAACAGAACTCATATATATATGGATATATACTTGTTTGTGTTTTTATGTAGGCAAGACCAATATATTGATTTTATACAACTTATATTAATTGAATACCATTTATGTCAATGTGTGTAATGTTGAAACAAACTGACTGACATGCAGACTGAGACACAACTATGCATTTGCAGAGAATTACTCTTGGTACATGCAAAATCTTAAAAAAAAAAAAACAAAACAAAAAAAAAAAAAAACAAAGAAAGCAACAAGTTTTTTTTTTTTTTTTTTTTGCAGGGAGCAAGCCCCTTGCACCCACCATGTGGAGGCTGCACCTCTAACACCCCCTGCTAGTTATATAATCAAATGCCAAGATTGTGCAACCACCAGTGAAAAGGGTATATTACACTACCTAGGGGCTGCTGATCACACACGCCTGTTGACCATCTGTTTAGTCAACTAGATTGTGTCGATTAAACAGATATCAATAAGGTACCATTCAACAAAGTTACCGGCACCCATATATATAAATATATCTATATCTATTTACATATCTATATATAGATATATTAATAGATATAGATATGTTTAGCAGTTTTTAGAGAGTTCACAGGCAGGACATATCATACAATGCATCTCTTTCAAGAAATCAGCCACGATAAAGACATCATGGAGACTGGTCACAAATTTAAAAATGTAAATCGTCTGAATCTTTATTGAGCACACCTACATAAACTACAGAAGTTCTAAAGTACTAGAAGTTTTAATATTTCTTTAGTTACAAGAAACTTGCCATGCTGTAGTACAAAAATATAACTCACATTCTGGAAATCTTTTTGAGTAGTTCACATGCCTTTCTCCTGCATTGTTCATGAAAAGCCCTTAGAGAATATTCTTTTTTATGGGATAGATGGACCAATTGCAATCACCAGAAATGCTTTAATGAAGAGAAAAAGGAAAAAAGGAAGAGTCAACAACAACGTTCAGGAAAGGTAGACCGAGTTAGGCATTAAAGCAGTAAGCATCATCGGGCAGTTAATTAATTAATTAATTTATTTATTAATTTATTTACATTTGTTGACCAGGAGAGTCCGACTGGACACAGGTCCATTTTCAGTGGAGGGAGAAAAGCTCCACATTAAGTATTATTTGCATTATACAGTTAAAAACATAGCATTTAAATATAGACATTAGTCCAGTTAAGGACGCAAGACAAGAATAAAACATAGATGTAAAACAGCTGTAGAACATAGTACAATTTTAAAATATGGTGACATATACTAAACATGGTTACAAATGTAGTTGAGATTCATCAGTGAACAATTGATACAATCTGTTTTTGAGGTACGTAACAGCCATTAGCAGTTGTTGCTACAAGAAGTTAGCATTATGTGGTAGGTAGCTGGGAACATGTTGATAGGGGGCCGAGAGAGGTAGTGGGTTGGTGAAGTGGATGGTATTAGAGGGGGGGGGGGTTGCAAGGGCATATCTGGCAAGTTTTTAAGTGTGATTTTACTAAGGATTTGAAGTGGGTGCAAGAAGTTATAAAGGTAATTGAGGATGGGAGGGAATTCCAGAGTTTGGCTATAGTGCAGGAGAATAATTCTTCTCCAGCAGAGTTAATGGCTCTTGTGACCTGTAGGAGGTTTTTGTGGCTGGATCTTAGTGGTCTCGTGGTTATGTAGGGTTGGAATAGATTCTGGAGGGATGGGACTTTTTGTGGTTGGTTTATTAGTTTGTGGGCGAGTGCGAGTTGGTACGATTGAAGGAGGTAGGGGAGCTCTAGCCAGCACAATTCTGCTAGTGAGAGACAGTGGTGAGTATAGCAGGAAGCCCCTGTGGCGAATTTGGCGATTTTGTTGTAGCAGGTTTCAAGCTTATTTAGGTCGCATTGTCTAAGGTTAGTAAATATTTTAGAGGTGTAGAGTAGGGTAGAGATAAGATGAGAATTTGCTACATAAATTTTAGCTGCTTTGGTAAGTAGTTGCTGATTTCTATATAATGCTCCTAGTTTTTTGTGCGCTTTTTTTTTTTTTTCAATAATCATTTTTTATTATTTTTCACAACCATATTACAAATTCACACATTATATACAATATATACAAAATGCTTCCATTGGTTAATTTCACATATATATCAACCTCGTGTATTGATCAAAGATACAGCACTAACAATCAAAAGGAAAATAATAAAAAAAAAAAAAAAAAAAAATTCAACATTAACAAATCCAAGCCAACAATCTGTCTTTTCTGTACATTTTCTATCTAATCTAAGGTTGATTTAGACTATATTCTGGTTCCCGAGAAAAAGTGGATAGTAACCTCTTAAGCCAAAATAATATTAAAAATTTGCTCCCAGATTTTTATGTTGTTGATATTTTTCTTGTGATCACTAATTAACAGTTTATGCGCTAAGATGTGTTTTATTGCCAACAATCTGAAATTTTCCCATGATGTCTGGGCTGGGTTCAACCAATTTGTGGCTATATATAATTTCATTAATAGGCAAATATTCATAATTACAATCATTTTTGATTTATTTAGATTCTCCGGGGGAATATGAAGAATCATAAACTCCCAAGAGAGTGTTGAATTTTGGTAACCCATTTTTTGTAACTGCAATTTTAATGAATTCCACAATTTATAAATGCACTTACAACTCCAGAACATGTGAAGCAAATCTGCTGTCTGATCAAAGCAATGTGGGCATATGGGTGAATTCTTTGCATCAAATTTGTGCAAAGTGAGACAAGTATAGTATGCATTGTTAAATATCATCAGCTGCGTAAATACCAATTTCTGAAGGGATACGGACTTTAATGTTAATTTAAATGCCTCCAATATCTTATTGTCATCTGGGAATATCACTTTCTCTCTCCAGTAACTCGATAAAAGAATATAATTATTATACTTCCTCTCTTTTATCAATTTATATGCTGCGGTTATATATTTTCTATCCTGCAACAGCGCTTCCCATAGATTACGAGAAATGATTAAATCTTCCCCTTTCATTTTAAAGTTGTTAAAATAGTTTATAACCAAGTCTTTTAGCTGTCTTACTATAATTAAATAGGAAATAGGGAGTTCTATTTCTTTTAAAATATCCTGTACTGGTACTCCTAGAAAAGGATATAAATCGAGTACAGTTAACTCCATGATTAAAGGGAATTTCTTTAGATCAATCAATTGACCACCAATTGTTAAATTTGGGTTCCTATGAAACGGTTGGAAAACCATCATATATTTTAGTAAATTTAAGGAAGTGAAAAGAGTTTGAATTGCCGTTACATAACTTTTGATGTGCTCCATTAGCTTATATTTACTCATTGTCCAATTATTTAAAAAGGGTAATGCTTTAGCGTTGACTCTCACTTCATTTATATGCTTGTACGTTAAGAGCACCCATTTGGGTGTCCATTTTCTATTATCACTATCGAAGTAAGACGTCTTTAAAATCCTATTGGCCTGAATCACTAAATAGTACATTTCGAAATCCGGTAATTCCAGCCCCCCCTTATTTTTTGGAGCCATCAATTTTTCATATGAAATTCTCGTCTTCCTAGGTTCCCAAAGAAATCTTCCCAATCTTATATGAAGCTGTTAAAGAATGTTTTGGTAATTCGGAGTTGTGCAGCTCTAAAAATATATAACATTCTAGGAAGAACATTCATTCTTATGATAGCTGCTCTTGCCATCATCGGTAACTTCAATCTACTCCATCTTTCAAGATCCAATGTTATTTGATCTGTAGTTGACTTTACATTGTTAATAAAAAAATCTCTATTTTCAGTTGAGAAGACAGTTCCCAGATATTTTATCTTTTCTTCCGTCAATACTTGTCCTATTAATGGTAGCATTGAAAAAGGTGTGGGTGTCTTTAATGGGAATATTTTAGAATTTTTTAAATTTAGCTTGTAATTGGAAATTCTCTCAAAGATTTCTATTGCAGCTAATATTTTTTCAGTATCAGAAACAGGTGTGGTACAATATATGTTTAAATCATCTGCATAGGCAGCCATCCTAACCTTTATTCCATACAGTACAGGAGAATTATAAAAAACATTTTGCTTAAGGTGTAAAAGTAAAGGCTCCAAGTAAAGATTAAATAAGATGGGAGATAATGGGCAGCCTTGTCGGGTACCATTTATGATTTTTATCCTAATCGAGCATTCGTGATTTATAAATAAATTTGTGTATGCATTTCTATATAGTATCCTTAACATTGAGATAAACTCCTGCGGTATATTAAAATAAGGTAATGTATCAAATAAATAATCCAAATTAACCCTATCAAATGCTTTCTGAGCATCAATAATTAGGGCATACAAATTCAGGTTTTTATATTTCGCATAAGAGATTAAGGTATGGAGCGTTAAGGTATTATCCGTGGTCTGCCTCCCATCCATAAACCCCACCTGTTCCTCTGATATTATTGGGTTTATTACCTTTTTCAGCCTACTCGCCAGAATGGATGTCATGATTTTCATGTCCATATGTAAAAGTGATATAGGCCTGTAATTATCAGGATTTTTGGAATCACCTTTCTCTTTTAATATCAGAACTGTCCTTGAGGCATTAAAATGAGGATCATTAATTCTATTTAGAGTGATATAATTAAAAGTCTGTGACAATACACTGCTCAAAATCTCACTAAAAGATTTGTAGAATTCGAGGTCAAACCATCTGGGCCTGGGGCTTTGTGAGGCTTCAGTTTCTTGATTGTTTCGGACACCTCCTCAACTGTAATCGGTTTGATTAAATCTCTATGAAATTCCTTGTCAATATTAGGGAAAGTGATTCTCTGTAAAAAATCTTTTCTGTCTTTATCTTGCAAGAGTGTCTGCTTCTCACCATAAATCTGATTAAAAATTTTTTCAAAGGTCTTCATGATATCCGCCTTGTCAGTATATGTAGTATTGTTATAGTGTATTTCAGTAATTAATCATGTTGATTTCATCTGGTTAATAATAAGAGCTAATGCTTTCGAGGGGGTTTGAATATGATTTGCATATTTAACTAAATTTCTTTGTTCATAAAGTGACAAATTTCTATTATGAAGTAAAAATAGTTCTTTTTGACATCTTAATAGCTCAGTTTCTGTCTGTTCATTATAGTTCCTCATCAAATCTTGGTCCAGTAATTGAATTTTAGTTTCTAAATCCAATTGAGTCTTCTTTTGTAATTTTTTATAATATGTAGCTTTTTGTATAAATAGTCCTCTTAGCTGCGTTTTAGTTGTAGCCCATTATATATCTATTGGGTGTCTATTTTGGGAAATATTATTTAATGACTGTTTAAGTATCTCCTTGACTTCCATTAATATATCTTCCTTGGTTAGTAAATATGGGTTCAAGGACCAATTATACCCTCGAAACCTCTTAGTATCCATATTACTACTGTTTAAGGTTAAAGTTATCTTTGAATGGTCTGAGAGTTGTCTGACTTGATTAGAAACACTAGGGTCAGCTGAGATCAACACCTCTGAAATTAAGAAAAAGTCAATTCTCGACCACATTTTATGACAGGTTGAATAATAAGTAAAATTCTCTGCTTTCCCTTGTGAGTGTATGTGTTTAAAAGGGTCATAGAGTTTGAAATCCATTTTCAATTCTTTCAATGCTACCATTGCCTGTTTATTGAACGCTGAAGAAGCACACAACTTGTCTAATTTAGGATCTTGATAAGAGTTCCAGTCACCTCCCAACACTATATAGCAATTATTGTATGACTGTAAAACGGAATAGATTGAAGCTATGAAATGATGCTGATTAACATTAGGGGCATATACACATATTAGTACTATAGGTTTATCATAACATTTGGATGTGAGAAGGACCAAACACCATCTACCCTCTTGATCCATTTTCACATCCCTAATATCTCCCTGAAAGTGATTCTTAACTAAAATTGCCATCCCTGCACTATTTGTTGTTCCTTCCGCCGTCACAATCTTCCTAACCCATTTCTTATCCTTCACTGACTCCCACTGATCATTAGTCATATGCATTTCTTGTAATAAAATACAACATGCTGATGATTTGAGAAACAAATGAAAAAACAGCTTTCTTTTTTTCATGTTCTGGAGTCCTTTGACATTCCAAGATTCTATTATCCACATTTAACGTTCATTAGAAATATAACTCGATATCTAATCTCTTTGAGCAACCTTAGAATAACATAAGTTGGCGTATCATCAATTGTATGGAAGCAAAACTGCCATCATATCCCTACCCAGTGCCTACCCACTATTCCTCTGGACCAGGATGAACATAGGTTTTTTACATTACTGGAAACCATCTGAGTAACTAATCTACTAATTCTATTATTTAACAATGAAACCCCATGCAAAAAACCTACAACAACTACTTCTACGTCTACAAAGCCTAAATCTGACATTCCCTACTAAACACTACTTATAGGTAACTACAGCTCTGTACATATTTATGGATATACAAATAAACTAATTGTACCCTGAGATTCTAATGTACTTCAATTCACTTCAGCTTTATATTCAGCAATAGCAAATAACATTCTAATTTGTTGTTCTATACAGTATTAAATATTAGTTGACATAGAAAGCAGACAGTTATTTAACATTTCCCAACATCCTGTATCTACTGAATAAAATGATCTAACTACTTTAATCTGCTTTGTTCTACCCCTACAACTTACCTACTAACATATTAATATTGAAAACCAATGCAGTTCAAAATAAAACTATAATGGCACTTTCATTTGTAATAACCATATGTGAATACGAGAGGAACCAAGGGATTAAAATAAAAAAAAAAAAAAGCATGAAGGGAGCACAGCAAAAGGAGAAGAAATAAGAAAAAATGCCTTAAATTACACATAAAAAAATAACTTCTTTTATGTTCTTTTATTATTATATGCACATTGTTTAAATCTGATCAACTAACCATTTTTACATCATTTATCAGTTAGAAATAATACCACCTATCTACAGGAATAAAGGAAAGGAGTAAAGAGAAGAGAGATATAGGAAAAAAAAGAGAAAACAAATATAAAATAAAAAACTACAGTATCTTATTCTGCCACTACACATAACCATCTCCTTTTTTAATACACAATGCATTTCCACAGTGTTTACCTGCATCACTTTGACTTCACACACTATCTTACAGTCCTTTTCCTGCAAAATAAGTCCAAACAGGTTTCTTTCTACTGCGACAGCAGTTCCTCTTTCTTCTCAGCTATTTAAACTGCAAAGGCAGTTCAATCAACTGGAACTACGAGATAAGAAGATAAGAAAATAAAATTCCAGGCCTGCTACAAGAAACAGAACAGACAAAGGATTTTAAAGCCTCAGATTGTCATAAATGAAACATCCCATTCTCCCTGGTGCTGCAGAAAGCCAAAATGGACTGTTCACATTTCTGAAGATGGGAGAGCCTTAAAAATCTTCAAAAAAGTAGGTCTTGCTTCTTTCCTTGTGCTTACAGAGTATTTAATGCCATCCACAGTAAAAATAAGGTTATTAGGATATTTCATTTGAAATCTGATATTTTTGTCAATCAGAATCTTACAATATGGAGCCAGCATTTGTCTAGATTGCCTTATTTGTGTTGGTAAATCCTGTGCTATAGAAATTTTATTATTTTGCCACATTATAGATCCACCAGATTTTTTAATAGTTAACAGTACTTTGCTCACATCTTGGTAGTTCAATATTTTAACATAAACAGGTCTGGGTATATTTGAAGCTTGAGATTCTCTGTATGCTCTATGCGCCCTTTCTATGACCATCTGCTTAACAACCTCAGAGTCCTTGAGCAGTATTTTGAATATTTGTGTAATAGAAGTGATCAGGTCATTATATTGAATAGATTCTGGGATCCCTCTAATGATTATATTGTTACGTCTGGATCTTGCTTCCAAGTCCAGAATTTTATTTTGCATCATTTGAATGTCAGTTCCATGTGTCTCTGTTCTTTTAGTGAGCATTAATATATTGTCTTCATTGGTAGCAATTCTAGTTTCTGCTTTCTCCATTCTTTCGAGAATCTGATTACATGTGTCACTAAATGAAAGTGTTTGAGATGTTAGCTCTTTTAAGGCATCCTGTATAGGTAGCAATGCTGATTTGATTTCTTCTATTGTGACCTGTTGATCAGATTTTGTTGATGGCCCTGTTTTTGCAGTCTCTTGCTGTTTGATAGTTTTCTGTCTCTTGATTAAAGATTTTTTCTCCGGTGATTGCAAAGCTGACAGCTTGGTTTTGGAAGTTGTAGTTTCCATATTTTTGTCCTCCTTTGACATTTCGAAATTCTGTATGAAGATTTATTTCCCAGAGAAAAGTTACAAAAGTGAGATCAATCAGTCCTTTGTTTGGTGCTCTGTTCAGAGTCAACCTGACAATCAGATCCAATCCTGCTATTACCAAGTATTTTTTTTCGATTTTTCTTTCTCAGAACCAAAAGTGACTTCTGGTCAATTAGTAATAACTGCCAATTAGTTTGTTTACTCTAAGTATAACTCCACAGGGTTGATTTTTTTCTCAGGTATTTGAAGAGCTGAAGTACTGCAGTGCTTATAGAACGGCAGCCATCTTTGTTCCCTTTTGTGCATTTTTTTAAAGAAGAGGATTAAGGCTACAAGCTGTTGAAGAGCATCTTCCTTGGTAAAGGGTTTCATTACTTCGGTCTTCTTTTAGTTACTTTGTGACCAACAGGTCTGTCACCCAGACAGTGCTTGGGGCAAATGGGAATTTAGGCTAGGCTCCTTAATGGTCCTTTAAATGAACATGAACCTGATAATATTAATATTTCACATCACATTTTTGAAAAATGGTGTAATCCTTTAAATCAACATTTATATTAGAAATAATAATCTGACAAGTGAGTCAGACTTGCAATAATTCTGGTGGACACAGATATCCTATAAAATAGCATTCAAGGAACCATCAATAAATATAAATGGACCTAATTATTAATACTCTATATCATCAACAGATATTTATGTTTAGTGATCTGTTTGTCAGCAGAAGGAATATTAGTTTCTACTCAGTGGTATTTGAAGTTTAAATGTCACAACACCCCGATGTCAAGGCAATTGACCTTGTTATAGCATTGCATTATACATTTGCAAGCAATTTTTATAAGGTTCCACATAAAGGAAATGTTTCAGCAATTGTTTTTGATGGCATACTTCCTCCACCCTTGAGTTGGGAACTGGATAAGTAGGTAGGACAGGCCCTACAGAAAAGGGGATGAATCTGGAGAACAGAAAAGGTCTAGGCATTAACCAGACTTCTGAAAGGGGTGGGTTCTTACCAGGGATGGGAGGTTAGAAAAATGGGTGATAAAATCAGGTGCAGGAGACAGGCAAGCCCTCATCTATACTTTCTTTTGGTGAAGAAATGTAACTACGGAGCTGTTTGTTTGCTCTTTGGTCATATGCAGTGGGTTGTGTTGAAGTCTAATTCAATGGTTTTGAGGCCTAGTCAGATTATAGGTAAGGTAGACATTGAAAGAGTGCATGTTCAGTGGGACATAATCACTTTATTTAGGTTCATAGGTGTGTACTAGGCTAATGCCCTGGAGCCTTTACCAGCCTACCCCATAGGATTACCCTGGCATCGTGCCACCTGGTCTTACTAACTTATTTTCACTAAGTAAATACAGGCAACATTAAACATATGTATAAAAGAACTCATCATAAACTGTGTTAATTTGGGTAGAGTTTGAAGTACGTTATCTCAGGACTAGTTCTGCTGTACAACTTTCTGTGACTGGTTTAGGTAGTTGAGTGACTTTACAAGGATAGCTTATTGGTTCTTGGAGCTGTTTTTTGAAGTTAGTGGTTTAAAATTCCATGGAAAGGGACACTTCATTTCAAAGTTGTTTTGACTGCCTACATTATATATCAGTATCAGTGGCTTAACAGGTAGCTCACTCTCCTTTAGTGATGGAAGATCCAAAATGGTGGTTCTTTTTTCATACCACGTGTTTCCCTTCCACGTGTTTGGATTCACTTTCTGGTACTGACACTCAATGCCATCAGCCTGGGTTGGTGGTAAATCAGCTGGGTGTAAAAGTTCCCACAATACTTATCAAAAGAAGTAAGCATTTATTCATTTTTATTCAAAATGCAATATCATAAAACAAGCATAATACATACACAGTTTACAAGACAGAGATACTGTTCATCAGTGCATGTGTCATCAACCTCCTCATCCTTTTTGCCATACCAACAGCTTTGTTTTTTTTAGTAATAATATAAATTCCCCCTTTTTGGTTGAATACAGAGTCACACTTTCTTTCCAAAATTTCATAAACAACTCATAATATTTATTCTGTTGTTTCCTTAGTCTTATCCAGTGTACATCTATAAACCTCATACAGAAAAAGTATTGCTAGTCTAAGTAAATGAACACCAGCAAACAAACATTTTATATGTTTGATCCAAATCAGTATAGTCTGTTACTATGTTTTGTGCACACGACATGCTGTTGGCAACACTGCTGCCGAAAATCAGAATGTCGTGCACAAAACATAAATGGATGGGATAGTTGAACACACTTATGCGAATGCAGTAGTGCATTCACATAAGTGTATTTGACTATCTGCACGGAGATTGAGGTACAGTGAGGATTGGAAATTCATCCATATCCCCAATGTAGTGTGATCTCGGAGTTAGAATATATTAGTATGGGGGGTGTGAGGGGTGCAGGGGTGCTTGTCCCCCTGCAAAAACATAATATGTCATATAGGTGTCTGATTTACATCAACTCTTATACGGCTATCACGTGATGGTTTTGGCTGCAATGTCAACTCAAATGTGTCGATCATTTGGGTCGACATTGTGGCCGGTCGGAATGTTTGTGTCCTGGTTTTCTTTTCGTTCTTTCGAATGGCATATGTTTTGCCGATCGAACAAACAATAGTAAACCAGTCTTTTAGAATACAAAGATACATACTCAGTTACTCCACCATAGCACAACCTTCTGCATGACAAAGTCTTTCTTTCAAAACCTTGCATTTCATATTATCCTAGAAAATTATCTAATAATATACCCCAATAAAATCAGCTTCTTCAAATGCATTTCTATATTCTATTGCCTGATGTCTCCTATGATTCATACCTTCCTTCATGCCTTTTCACTCGGTGCTAATGTTGCACATCTGTCTATACAATAGTATTCCTTTAATATTCTACCATACCAACATAGCAGCTTGTTCACTGTGATTCAACTTAATTTATAGTGTTTCCACCCAAAAGAGTCTTTTCCTTTGCATTTTTTCCCTGATATTTGCTTAAATAAATACCTCCAATAAATAGTATCTTCTTTCTAATACCACTTTCAAAATCAAATATAAATATATATAAATATAAATAGTATAAGTAAACAATCTTGTGCAGTAAAAATAAACTACCATTGTCTCATATACTGGCTCCTATATGCCTCATCAAACACAAACTAGAAAGCACCAACAACAAAATTAGCAAACTTGGCTGCAGCCTAGCAAACTACTTCCACCCCCACACAGTACTCAATACCCTCAAATGGCTTGTATGTCATCAACACAATACCCTCTTCCAGTAATTCCCACCAGACAAAATACTTCACCATCCACTTCAAACACCCTTGTTATCACATTTCATAAAATGGCATGTACTAAATAGAATCCTAAAATCCACAGACCTTAAACTAGGTATTGCTAATAAATTAAATAATTATTATCATTACTCACTATTCTCTGCCCCATCGGAAAGGCATGAAACAAACTTCCAAACCACATCAGGCTTTTAAATAACCTGCAGCAATTTAAATCCACCATAAAATATCACCTGACAACAAATAAACTAAACAACTGTATCACACCTGCAGTATTAAGTATGCACTCCTACCTCTGTCAACTGCGGATACTGTCCAAGTGTATTAATATAGCATTTTTAATTTTACTCACAATATATTGAAAGCATGTATTTCATTAATCTGATATACTTTTTAATAAATCAAAAAACACAAAAACAAGAAACTGCAACTCTAGAAGGGAAACCAATAAAATACAAAAGCACTTCTAAAGCAGTATGTCCAGTGCAAAATAAGCAATTTATTAAAAGGCCAGGAAAAAAAACTTAACACTTTAACTGAACCACTGGATTTTCATTTCATGCCTTCTTCAGATAAAATTCCACATAAAACTGTTGCTTTTATATATCAAAAAACTCCACCTATCAATTATACACCATCCAATAATAGTCAAGCACTTATTAAAACAAGTTTCAGATTTAAAAATAATCACAGTGCGTCTGTATAAAAGATGCTATAAATAAATAAATAAATGCTGCATACTATAAAAAGCATTAAGTTTTTTGCTGGCCTTTTAATAAATTGGTTATTTTGCACTAGACATACTACTTCACAAGTTCTTTTGTATTTAAATTTGCAATAAATGTTTGTTGACCATTTGCTTTGAAATACAAATACTTGTAGATAATGCCTGTTGACTGTTTTTTTTTTAATTGTCAAAGCTGTATTTCTATCCTTGTTTTGGAGGTTTTCTCCTCAGGCCCTAATTGAAAATGGGCATTTGAATTCTCAGACTGACTTTCCCAGTGAACAAAAACAAATAAATACCTTGATTTATTGTTTTATTGTAATCCCACCAAAAAAGTAAAAGAAAAGCCATAACTTCTTTTTCTCCATCCTCTCATAAAATATATAGCTTATCATACTGCCTAGTAAACTATCTTACTCTCTCATTCCCTGTTTTTCTCTCTCTCCCATTCATTCTCCAATCTCTCTGTCTCATTCATTTTCTCTATTTCTTATTCTCTATTTCACATATATTCTCACTCATTCTCTCTTTCTCTCATTCATTTCCCCATTGTCTGCCTCATCCACTTTCACATTCTTTCGCTTTCATCTATTTTCT